>NC_073378.1:71300804-71563304 GCF_028641065.1 Leucoraja erinaceus
TTTGACGTTATCCAATTTACCCCCTTTGACTATAGTAATCTTTTGTTACTGTACATATCGGGATATTTCATGCTGATCTATCTTGACTGATTTTTTTCTTGCATTAAGTGGAGAAATGCACTTGCTCCCTAATTTGAGAACAATTTACAATGTTTTTATTTTAATTTTTTAAATAATTTTATTTATTAGAAATAGTGTACATTACAATAATATAAGCCAAAAATAACATAATACATTTCCTGTACCATTTCATATTTTAAACTTTAAAAAGCAGAAAAGTAAAGAGTGAAGTAGGATAGTAAGTGTGTGAAAGAGTGATCAACAGGGACCCTTAAATTCGAAAAAGAATTAAGAAGTAAGCCATAGAAAAAGAAAAAAAGAGAAAAAGAAAACAGAAGATATATTAAAAGTAACAAAAATAGAGATAAAAGGGATATACCAACTTCTTATTTTTCCTCATCCCTCAAACCATTGATTTGTCCTGAAGGTGCTGAAACAATTTATTTTCAAAATTCTGTTGCACCTTATACTTGCAGTAAGTTGATAAATGGAGACCAATTATTTTGGAAATGGTCTGGTTTGCCTGCGGGAAGGAATCTCATATCTTCCAGGTCTAACATTTTCAACATATTTGAAATCCACATATTTATTGTTGGTGTTGGGGCGTTTTTCCAGAATTTACGGCTGTACAGGGTCTTGGTGAGACCACACCTGGAGTATTGCGTACAGTTTTGGTCTCCAAATCTGAGGAAAGACATTCTTGCCATAGAGGGAGTACAGACAAGGTTCACCAGACTGATTCCTGGGATGTCAGGACTGTCATATGAAGAAAGACTGGATAGACTCGGCTTGTACTCGCTAGAATTTAGAAGATTGAGGGGGGATCTTATAGAAACTTACAAAATTCTTAAGGGGTTTGACAGGCTGGATGCAGGAAGATTGTTCCCGATGTTGCGGAAGTCCAGAACAAGGGGTCACAGTTTAAGGATAAGGGGGAAAGATTTTAGGACCGAGATGAAGAAAACATTTTTCACACAGAGAGTGGTGAATCCAAGTATGAGTTTTTTTCCCATTATTAAACCGTAATTAAGTAGGCTCTTTTGGGAGGCAGATAGCTCAGGGCTGCCTTCCATTGTTCCAAAAATAATCAATTCTGCATTTGGTTTTAGTTTTATTTTAAATAATTTTGTGAAGATTTCAAAAATTTCATTCCAAAATTTTGGGAATTTTATACAAAAACAAAGTAATGTGCTATAGTTGCTTCTTGGGAAAGACATTTATCACAGATGGGGGAGACATTTGGAAAAAGTTTACTTATTTTAGTGTTTGAGTAATATAGTCTATGTAAGGTTTTGAATTGAATTAGAATATATCTTACATTAATCGAGCATTTGCGCACATATAGCAAATGTTTATTCCACCTCTCTTTCAAAATTTTTATAATTAGTTCTTGTTCCCAGTCTCGTCTAATTCTATCGGATGGTGGTATTTATATATTTAAGATGATATTATACAAGTATGATATTAAATTAGCTGATTCAGCCTTTGTATTCATTACTTCATCCAATAAATCTGGAGCCAAGTTATGATATTTGTGTGTATATTTTTTCAAAGTCACATATTTGAAAATATTTCAAAAATATTGATTATTTCTCAAATTGTATTTGTTGTCGTTTTTGGAATGATAGTAATTTTCGAGTTTCATACATATCTCCAAATGTTTTAATTCCTATTCTTTCCCAGTGTATAAATGATTTATCTATAATAGATGGTTTAAACGACGGATTATTAACTATTGGAGAGAGAAATTATAGATTTGTTTCCAAATTCTAATTGTACTATGAATAATTGGATTTTTATTGGATTTTGTATTATTCAGGTTTATTGGTGGAGGAGGATCGCTCTTATATTAAAAGGGGAGCAATCCTCTCTCTCCATTACTATCCAATCCACCTGCTGGGCAGAGTTGTCCAACAGGTAAATCACATTTTTGATATTTACTGCCCAATAATAGTACAAAAAATTAGTTCAAGATCAAGTTCAAGTGAGTTTATTGTCATGTGTCCCTGTATAGGACAATGAAATTCTTGCTTTGCTTAAGCACACAGAAAATAGTAGGCATTTACTACAAAACAGATTAATGTGTCCATATACGATGATATAAATATATACACACATGAATAAATAAACCGAGCCAGGTTTAATAGCCTGATGGCTGTGGGGAAGTAGCTATTCCTGAACCTGGTTGTTGCAGTCTTCAGCCTCCTGTACCTTCTACCTGAAGGTAGCAGGGAGATGAGTGTGTGGCCAGGGTGGTGTGGGTCTTTGATGATACTGCCAGCCTTTTTGAGGCAGCAACTGCGATAAATCCCCTCGATGGAAGGAAGGTCAGAGCCGATGATGGACTGGGCAGTGTTTACTACGTTTTGTAGTCTTTTCCTTTCCAGGGCGCTCAAATTGTCGAACCAAGCCACGATGCAACCGGTCAACATGCTCTCTACTGTGCACCTGTAAAAGTTAGAGAGAGTCTTCCTTGGCAAACCGACTCTCCGTGATCTTCTCAGGAAGTAGAGGCGCTGATGAGCTTTTTTGATAATTGCGTTAGTGTTTTCGGACCAGGAAAGATCTTCAGAGATGTGCACGCCCAGGAATTTGAAGTTCTTGACCCTTTCAACCATCGACCCATTTATATAAATGGGGCTGTGGGTCCCCCTCCTACTCCTTCCAAAGTATACAATCAGTTCCTTGGTTTTGCTGGTGTTGAGGGCCAGGTTATTGCGCTGGCACCATATGGACAGTTGCTCGATCTCTCTTCTGTACTGTGACTCATCCTCATCAGTGATACGTCCCACAACAGTGGTGTCTCAGCAAACTTGATGATGGCGTTCGCACTATGGTTGGCTACGCAGTCAGGGGTATAGAGTGAGTACAGCATGGGGCTGAGCACGCAGCCTTGAGGTGCTCCCATGCTGATCATTATCGAAGTTGACACATTTCCACCAGGAAGTGTTAATCCACAAAATTCTTTAGGTTTACTCAGGTGTGTTCTTTGTATTCTGTGGGATTTATAGCCCCATATAAAGTTTGTAATATCTGAGTCCATTTAAAAAAACATTTTTTGTAGGTATATTGGTATTGACTGGAATAGATATAAAATTTGTGGTAAAAAGATCATTTTTATAACATTTATTCAACCTATTAAAGACACCAGAAGAGTTTTCCAAAATTTAATCAGAGTGTTTAATTTATTAAGTAGGGGGAAGTAATTTGCGTTAAACAGAGCTTTATATTTTCTAGTGATTTCAATTCCCAAATATTTATATTTTTCTTTAGCAATTTTAAAAGGGAATTTTAAAAGGTGTGTTGAGTCTCGGGGTTTTATCGTCTTAATTTCAATTTTATTCCAATTCATTCTGTATCCTGAAAATGATCCATATTTCTCTATTACGTTTAGTATATTTGCTATACTAATTTAGGATTGTGTGATGTATAGTAGTACATCATCTGCGTATAATGATATTTTATTATTTGAGTATTTTTTATTATAACCATGGATGTTTGGGTGTGTTCTAATGGTTTCAGCTAGAGGTTCTATTGCAAGAGCAAATATCAGCACTGTCTATTGCCCCTTGATAATTGAAATTTCGGGGACAATATGTTGTTAATTAATATTCTAGCAGTAGGACTGTTATATAATAGTTTTATCCATGAGATAAAATTGTCTCCCATTAGAAATGTTTGCAATACTTTAACCAGGTAGTCCCATTCCACTTGATCAAATGCTTTTTCTGCGTCCAATGAAATAATTGATACGTCTTGTTCTTCAGTTTTATATGAATGCATTATATTAAACAGACATCTCAGATTATTGCATGAGTATCTCTTGGGCATGAACCCCGTTTGATTTGCATTTAATAATTTACTGACATATTTACTTAGTCTTCTAGCTAATGTTTTCGCTAGTATTTTTTGATCTGTATTTAACAGTGCAATGGCTCTATATGAACCGGGTTCTTCTATATCTTTATCTTGTTTAAGTATTAATGTAATTGTTGATTCCGCTAATGTTTCTGGTAATATTTGTTCTTTAAAAGCATATGTGTACATTTTGTGTAACCGTGGTGTAATTATCTCACAAAAACTTTTATAAATTTAATTACTGAATCCATCTGGTCCTGGTGTTTTTCCATTCTTTAATGAGCTTATTGTTTCTTCTATTTCCTTAATTGAAATTTGTGCTCCTAGTTCCTCTTGTTCACTCAAGTTAAGTTTCGGGAGATTACATTTATCCAGGAACTCTGTAACCTTAGAATTGTCTGCTAGCATTTTAGATGTATATAAATTCTGATAAAATTGAGCGTATCTTTTATTAATATAATTCGGTAGGGTTAACAATTTACAATTTGACCAAGGATTTCACATCTAGGGATCAACTGAACAATCTGTCAAGGTGACAAAACTGGGGTATTGGAATTCAGGTATTGATCACTGGCATTACTTTTGTAAATTTTCTAAAGAAAACATGGCTACTTCCTGGTAACAATAAACAACGTCCTGCAATCTTCTCTCTTGTGCTGTCAGATGGTAGTTGAAATTGTCCAGTCTCCTCCTCGATGACTGTTTCCATGGACAGACAATGACAACTCAATGAACCAGAAGATTGCCTCTGAAGCAGGTCCTAATTTCTGAATCCAACTCTAGTCCTGGACACAAAAATCTTGCATGGCATTCAAATGTAATATTGGTCTAGTGCTGCCCTATCAGAGGTGCTATCTTCCAAATGGCACATTCGATTGAGGCTCTGTGCTAAACACAAAAGGTTCCAAGACATGCTTCAGAGAAATGTTAGGGAGTTATCTGCTATGCCTAGGACATTTTTTTTAATGAATCAAAATCACCAAGTAAAATAAATTTAAGAACAGGTATCCCATACTTTGATCCTACTCCATTCAATAAGATGGTGGCTAATCATATGCCTCATCCACTTTCAAGTTTAAAAAAGATGTCCTCAAATCTCCAATATGCCCAAAACATATCAATCTCAGCCTTAAATATGGTGTTAAATTCAAAAGATTTACAAACCCAATAGTTTGCGATTTGTGTAGGAAGGAACTGCAGATGCTGGTTTAAACCGAAGATAGACACAAAATGCCGGAGTAACTCAGCAGACCAGGCAGCATCTCTGAAGAGAAGGAATGGGTGAGGTTTCATAGTGAGATTCTTCTTCAGACTGAAAGTCATGGGAAAGGGAAACAAGAGATATAGATGATGATGTAGACAGATAAAGAACGAATGAATGAAATATATGCAAAAAAGTAACAATGATAAAGGAAACAGGCCAATGTTAGCTATTTGCGAGGTGAGAATGAAAAGCTGGTGTAACTTGGGTGGGGGAGGGATGAAGAGAGAGGGAATGCAAAGGTTACTTGATTTTTCTTGCATTCCATCCTAAGTGGAGAATTCCTTATCTCGACACCATGTCTGCTGATTCTGCTCTTAACTAAGGAGAAATAGTATTCAACGTCTACTCATGCCTTGGAATACAATGTACACAAAAAAGCTGGAATATCTGTGTGGAGTGAAGGAAATAGGCAACGTTTGCAAACCCTTCTTGACTGATCGGGGGCGGGGGTACACCAAAGGGGGATGGACACAGTAAGGACTAACAAAATTGGAGTAACTTCATGCCCCCAGGATGCAGACTCCCCAAACGGAATACAATGCCTTGGAATATCTGTGTAGGAAGGAACTACAGATGCTGGTGTACACCAAAGATGGACACAGAATGCTGGAGTAACTTCGCAGGTGAGACAACATTTCTGGAGAAAAGTAACAGGAGGCATTTCGGGTTGAGACCTTTCCTCAGACTGAGAGTCAGGTGAGACAGAAACTAGAGGTATGAAAAGGTACAGAACAAATCACAGCCAGCACCGGTGACTCAAGAAAGGTGGAGCCCACATTGGTCCATTGTTGGATGTGGGAGATGTGATAATGAAGGGATACAAACGATGAAACTAGCAAGACAACTAGGGTGGACGAGGGACAAAGAGAGTGGAAATGCAAGGGCTACTTGAAATATCCTTGGAATTTCTTAAGTCTCAGAAAGTTTACTACTTAAGGCAATGAAAATGTCCTTAAAGAAGCTTCATAGAACTACCTTCTCATCCCAGGATTTAATCTTGTAAATCCATAAATCCAATGTCAATATATCCTTCCTCAACTATGGAAGGCAGATGTGGGATTCACCAAATCCCTGTACAGTCACAGCAATGTATTTTACACCTGTACACTATCCCTCTTGCCAACCTTATGCGTCAGTGTTTAGGAACAGAAACCTAGAAAATAGGTGCAGGAGGAGGCCATTCGGCCGTTCGAGCCAACACCGCCATTCATTGTGATCATGGCTGATCGTCCCCAATCAATAACCCGTGCCTGCCTTCTCCCCATATCCCTTGATTCCACTAGGCCCAAGAGCTCTATCTAACTCCCTCTTAAATCCATCCTGTGATTTGGCCTCCACTGCCCTCTGTGGCAGGGAATTCCACAAATTCACAACTCTCTGGGTGAAAAAAAATGTTTCGCACCTCAGTCTTAAATGGCCTCCCCCTTATTCTAAGACTGTGGCCCCTGGTTCTGCTCGCCCAACATTGGAAACATTTTTCCTGCATCTAGCTTGTCCAGTCCTTTTATGATTTTAAATGTTTCTGTAACATCTCCTCCTCATCCTTCTAAACTCCAATGAATACAAGCCTATTCTTTTCAATCTTTCCTCATGACAGTCACGCCATCTCAGGGATCAATCTCGTGAATCTACGCTGCACTGCCTATGCATGATTAGTTTTTGCATGATTAGTTTCTGTCTCTCCTCCAACCAGCACATCTTCACCTCTATAACTTTTCACCATTCAAAATATATTCTGCTTATCTATTCTTCCAACCAATCTATATACACCCACATTTTTCAATATTATACTGTATCTGGGACATTGATGCCATTCCAATATCATCCTGATATTGACTTCTGTGGGAATTTGTAATACACAATTTGGCAATCATATTTCCCCTGTTTCCTCTGCAAATTTACTTAATTTCTGGAAGTTGTGGGTTGCAATTTATCTATGTTTGGAAGGAATCAGATTTGTGGCTCTTATTTTATTTTTGTTTAACGTTTTTTTTCATTGCAATATCCTGGAAATGGCATCTGGTTTGAAAATTATGTTTTGTTGCAGATCTGTGCTCATCTATTGGCGAATGATATGAATGCATTAAAATGAACTGGAACTATTACAATAATATCCTGTCTCATTGATGCTATGATTTGCTTCTTTTGTAGGGGAAATTGAAGGCGAGAAGGTTCCTTGAACCTTTTTTTCCCCTGCAACAAAAACATTGAGATAGAGTCATTATTCTTTCCATTTGCTGTGCTGAACTATTTGCACAAGCTTCTGTTCAATGAAATGTGGTATTTTATAACAGCTTTTGGCATGTGTAAAGGACTCATTAAGGAAATTGTTCGATTTTCAGCAGTATTCTTCAGTTGATTTTGAAGAAAAATAATAAAGACATAACATGATGTAGGTGTTATACACACAATGCTCGATATATTAAGACTAAATGTTTTGTCTGTTGCACTGCCTGTCAGTCTGTATCAGCAGATTTATAAACATTGTATTATTAAATCTTTTAATCTGGTTTACAACATTTCTTTACTTTACAAATTTCAATACATATGGATTATCTTGGACAGGATGTTGCTAGCATTCAATCTTGATAACAAGATTCACCACTTAGCCTATTTTTTGACTTGTTTAGTGGTCATTGAAATATTTAAAATCACAAATAAATCTATACTTCAATAACATATGTGGTTTGTATGTATCTTTGGACCTATGCAAAATGTATTTTTGCAACCATCCCAGGATGGCCAGAACCTATTTATGCAGCCATGCATCTTTCCTTGCTGAAACATTACTTATACGTGATTATCAAGCTAAAGTCGCGGAATTCAAAATTTAAAAATCTATAATCTGGACATCTTTGGTTTTCATTATCATTGATAAAGAATGGAAAGCTAAAGTTAGAATTACCCATGAAGGCAGCAATGAGTTTGATGTTAACTGACTATTCTTGTGAATATTGATATAAAATCAAGTTGTTCAATTCACTTTAAAATTAAATCACACAATAATTATGAGGCTCTTCCCTTCCCTCCTGCAGCTTTTTTGAACCTAATTTTATGATACATTTTGGTGGCATTAGTAAACATATTTTAAGCGACCAAGAAACTATGTTGAAAATGAAAGATATCTGTTGAATGCATAACTATTGAATTTATCTTTGTCCCATCGTAATTCTCCCATATTCTCCTTGTAAACTCTTTGTCATGATATATTACATTGGTAATCCTCCCATTGGCATGTGTAGGAAGGAACTGCAGATGCTGGTTTACACCAAAGATAGACACAAAATAATGTCTGAAGAGGGTCTCGACCCAAATCATAACCTATTCCTTTTCTCACGAGATGCTGCCTGACCCACTGAGTTACTCCAGCATTTTGTCTATACCCAATAGCATGTAAGTTTCAATTATCGTTCATGTAGGTTTAGGAAAATTCTAAAAGATTTTATAAATTTATTAAGGGAAAAGGGGTAACAAGAGAAAGAGTAGGGCCTGTCTGAAACCAAAGCTCAGAAATCATTTATATGTGGAGTTGCATATGATGGACAAAGCTTTCAATTAATATTTTTCCTCATTTTTTTTTTACAAGGAGATGATGTTAAGACTAGGGAACTGAGGATGGATAATGGAGATTAAGGTCGAGGAAGTGCTGGATGTGCTAGGACACATGCAGGTAGATATATCTCCCGGGCCTGGTCAGATACATCCACTGTGAGACTGTGAGAAGCAGGAAGAGAATATGCAGGAATATTGTCTGCGATATTTGATTAATCGTTCGACATTGGAGAGGTGCCAGAATGTTGTGCCTCTATTTAAGAGGGACTGCAAAGAAAGTCCTGGGAATTATGAACCAGTAAGCTTGACATCTTTCTTAGGAAAGTTGTTGGAGAGAATTCTGAGGGCTAAGAAGTAGATACATTTGGAAAAGGAGTTGATTAGTGATAAGCAGCATGATTTTGTACATGGGAGATACTATCTCGCGAGTTTAATTGAGATTTTTGAAGAAGTAACTAAAGAGGTTGTCCAGGGCAGGGGCATAGATGTGGCCCATATGGACTTCTGCAACAACCTTATCAAAGGTTCCGCATGGTTCCCCTGCCCTGGAAATTTAAATCATATGGGATCCAGACAGAGCTAGCTAACTGGATATAGAACTGACATTATGGTAGGAAGCAAAGGGTGAGGTGGAAGGTTGTTTTACTGACTAGAGGCCTGTGACTGGTGGTGTGCCTCAGGTATCATTACTGGGCCCATTGCTATTTGTCATTGACATCAACAAATTTAGTGAGAATGCACAAGGCATGATATAAATAATATAAAACTTGAATAATATAATACCAAAAGTTCAAATATATAAGGAGTAAAAGGGGAGGCAAGAGCTGAAATTGGACTGCTGGAAAATTGGCGATAGTAACTTTGGAGGATTAGTAATGGGCAATAAAGAAGTGATCTTTCAAGAATCACTAGAGTGGTTTTGAGAAGGCCTTTGATAAGGTACTGCACGCGAGGCTGCCTAGCTAGCCAAAAGCCCATGGTATTAGAGGGAAGATACTAACATAGATAGAAGATTGGCTGAATGGCAAAGGCAAATAGTGGAAATAAAGGGGGCTTTATCCGGTTGGCTGCTAGTGACCAGTGGTGTTCCTCAGGAGTCAGTGTTGTCCGCTATTCTTGAAGTTGTATATTAATGATTTGGATGATGAAATTTATGAGTTTGTGGTTGTTTGCAGATGATACAAAGATAGGTAGAGGGGCTGATAGTGTAGAGGAAGCAGGGAGTCTACAGAAGGACTTGGACAGGTTGGGAGAGTGGGCAAAGAAGTGGCAGATGGAATACAGTGATGCAAAGTGTGTGGACATGCATTCTGGTAGCAGGAATAAAGAAGGAATAATGATAATTTTCTAAACAGGGAGAGGATTCTGTAATCAGAGGTGCAAAGGGACTTGGGAGTGCTAGTGCAGGATTCCAAAAAGTTTAATTTGCAGGTTGTATCGGTAGTAAGGAAGGCAATTGCAATGTTATCATTCATTTCGAGAGGACTAGAATATAAAAATATTGATGTAATGCTAAGGCTGTACAAGGCACTTGGCAGACAAGATTTGGAGTATTGTGAGCAGTTTTGGGTCACATATCTTCGGGAAAGTGGCCAGATGAGGTTTTTGAAAATGATCCTGGGGATTATTGGGTTAATGTAGTTTTATAACCTAACAACGTGAAAATTGAATTCTCAAATTCCAAGTAACCTTTTGCTTAGACACCCCACCCCCTCCCTCCTCCCCTCCTCAATCCCCACTCCCATTGTTCCCATCAGTCCACTATCACTCCTATATTTGGTTCCACTCTTACTTTCTCATCAGATTCCATAATATGCAGACTGTTTTTGGTTCTACATTCCCTCCGAGCCTCTATTTCTATCTCCACCCTACTGTTCCCTGCCTGACAACATCTGCCAATGAACCCCATCTCATGTGCATCTGTCTATCACCTGCCAGCTCCTGCCCTACCACCTCTTTATTCTGGTTATCTCCCTTCTACTCTTTCAGTCCTGATGAAGGGTCTTGCCATAATACTTCACTGTCCTTTTCAATCCGATATAAGTAGAACTCAGTAATCCTGATTACTATTAACGCATCAGATTTTAATTGGTTTAAACACATTAAGATTGTTCTTGGTTTGGTAGAATAAACAGAGATAATGTTATCATTCGGGAAATAAATGATTGTAGCCAACAGTCAAAACAAAGCATTGAAACACAGTGGAAAATATTTTGTGTGTCGTCTATTGAAAAAGGAATGATAAAGTATTAATACTATGCTAACACGTTACACTTGTTCTTTTTAAACAACATTCACTAAAAATGCACCCTTTTCCATGTTCTTCAGGGAGGCTACCAAATTGCAAATTCTAGGAGCAGAATTAGGACATTCATCCTATCTATGTCCTTTGTATCCTTGTATCCTATCTAATCCACCATTCAATTATGGTTGATCTATCTGTCCCTCTCAACCCCATTCTCCTGCCTTATCCCCATAACCCCTAAAACACTTAATAATCATGAATCTGATTAGTAGATTCTGCCTTAAAAACATCCATTGACTTGGCGTTCACTGCCATCTGTGGCAATGAATTCCACATTTTAACACCACCTTCCTAAAGTAATTCCTCCTCATCTTCCTGTTAAAGGTACATCCTTTTATTCTGAGGCTATTGCCTCTGGTCCTATTGTCTCCCATTAGTGGAATCATCCTCTCCACATTCAGTCTATCCTCACTGTAAACCTGTAGTGAGAGGTGTTTAGATCCCAGTAGTCTCACGTGATGAAACCCACACAACAACCAAGGTGAGGAGCCCTAAAGTGTGGGGAATTACATTTGGTAAATCTCACCCAGCAAGTATGCATTTGGATCATTTTAATTATGTATGATTATTGATGACCTAATGTGAAACACAAGGCAGTAGTCTAACCGAGCTCTCAGATGATTACATAAGAGACAAGACATGAAACATGAATATTTATGTAATTTCACCAATAAAGCCTTGAATGTGCTAACTGTGCCCTAACTGTGAATAGGCATTTCCATGAGGTCAATTTCTGTGAAATGTGTCTGGAGGCCAATTAGAGGTTAATTGCTGCATGGTGCATCTTGAAAACAATGAGAGGTTAATTGCTGATAAAAATGTATCTTGAGGTCAATTAAGGGATAATTTTCTAAGCACTGTTAGCTGTTGTTAAATTCTGTTTGATGCTTCAAGGTCAGAATATATGCAGAGTGAATTATTGGCAAATCTCAGTGAAATGTGAAAATTTAACTTGTCACATGGATTATTATTTGCTGATTTAAAAAAACAGTTCAATCAAAATTAGATAACGGTATTAAAGCTCTGAACAATGCATTTTGAAATACAATTCTTTTTTATCAACACTTCTTTTCATTGCCAATTTAGCAATTTGTTTCAAATCCTATTATTTTCATTACAAAGGTACAAAGGTACAAAGGACATTAATTTCACATACACCAATTGGTGTCGTGAAATTTGACTTCCCATTGCAGCACACAAATAAAGATAAGACACAACATTAAAGAATTTAACAATAAACATAAAAACATCTCCCCAGAATGGCTCCCACTGTGAGGGAAGGCACAAAGTCCAGTCTCCATCCCCTTGTCCACCTATAGTCGGGCCTATTGAGGCCTCTGCATTGCCGCTACAGTGGCCCGATGTTTCAGGCTCTCTTGCCAGGTGATGGTGCTCCAGCGTCGGGAGAACCCTCTCAGCGGCTTGGGACACCTGGAATGGCCGCTTCCTTAATGGAGGCCGCGGCTTCTGAAGCTCCGTCTGGAGCGTGTGATGTCATTTGAAGATAGACACAAAATGCTGGAGTAACTCAGCGGGACCGGCAGCATCTCTGGAGAGAAGGAATGGATGATGTTTCGGGTCGAGATTCTTCTTCACTCTGAAGAAGGGTCTCGACCTGAAACTTCACCCATTGCTTCTCTCCAGAGATGCTGCCGGTCCCGCTGAGTTACTCCAGCATTTTGTGTCTGTCTCTAATCGTCTTGGCCCTGCTCTGGGAGCAGGAGTGGGTGCGGATCTGGATCCGCAATGGTCGTGAGCCCCAGGCTGAGCTCGGCGATCGCTTGCCTGCATCTGCTACTGTTGAAGGTGAGACGTTGCGTCGCGCCAGGGTGTCCCACTTGGCCGTCATTTACGTGACAGGCTGGTTGCGCGCGAACATTTTGTGCAGAACGAAATCCTGGAGCGCTACGCGATACCGCCCGCAACTCCACACTCCTCCACACCACTCCATGCGTCCGTCCCGCGCTACCCACATGCTACCCACACGCTACCAGGTCACATAAATGGTGCGCAAATGATGGCCAAGTGGGACAGGCCCTTTAGTTCCTCCCACACTGTTAAGTGCATTGGGCAGCAAGCTTTCGCCATTCTGTTTGGTGATGTGCGATATCTTCCACCCTCGATAGGTTTGCGGCCCGGGCTTCCAAATTCTTCTGGAACGTTTGCCTCCATGTGAGTTTTGATCGGCCTCTTTTCTTTCTTCCATCAGGTTGCCATGTCATTGCTATCTGAGGTACACGTTTGGTTGACATTCTGAGTACATGTCCTGCAAATTTCATCCTGTGTACCACTATGTCCTGGCTGAGAGGCTTTGTTGCAGTCTCCTGGTAGATCTCCTCGATGTGGTCTCTGTAGCTAGTCTTCAGGATCTTCCTCAAGCAGCATTGTTGGAATACAAATAGATACGGTGGTAATGAAAGAACATGGCATTCTAGTCTTTATTGGGCAGGGCACTGAGTATAAAGTTGGGAAGTCTTGATACAGCTGTATAAAACCTTGGTTAGACTGATTTTGAAGGAATGCAGAAACAAAATACTGTGAATGATGGTTAATACGCAAAAGGACACAAAGTGCTGGAGTAGCCCAGCAGGTCAGGCTGAATCTCTGGAGAACATGGGAAGGTCATGTTTTGGGTTGAGCTCCTTCATGAAGCCTCGCTGGAGAACATGGATAGGTGATGTTTCAGGTCAAGCCCCTGCTTCAGGCAGCTTCTCTTGAGAACATTGATAGGTGATGTTTCGTCTCAAGGCAATTTATCAGGCTGTATCTCTGGAGAACATGGATAGGTGACATTTCAGGTCGAAAATCTTCTCCAGCAGCATCGCTGGAGAAGACAATAGACAATAGACAATACGTGCAGGAGTAGGCCATTCGGCCCTTCGAGCTAGTACCGCCATTCAATGTGATCATTGCTGATCATCCTCAATCAGTACCCCGTTCCTGCCTTCTCCCCATATCACCCTGACTCCACTATCTTTAGGAGCCCTATCTAGCTCTCTCTCGAAAGTATCCAGTGAACCGGCCTCCACTGCCCTTTGAGGCAGAGAATTCCACAGACTCACAACTCTCTGTGAGAAAAAGTGTTTCCTCGTCTCTGTTCTAAATGGCTTACCCCTTATTCTTAAACTGTGGACCCTGGTTCTGGACACCCCCAACATCGGGAACAAGTTTCCTGCCTCTAGCGTGTCCAAACCCTTAATAATCTTATATGTTTCAATAAGATTCCCTCTCATCCTTCTAAACTCCAGAGTATACAAGCCCAGCCGCTCTATTCTCTCAGCCTATCACAGTCCCGCCATCCTGGGAATTAACTGTACAAACATACGCTGCACTCCCTCAATAGCAAGAATGTTCTTCCTCACATTAGGGGACCAAAACTGCACACAATACTCCAGGTGTGGTCTCACTAGGGCCCTATACAACTGCAGAAGAACATCTTTACTCCTATACTCAAATCCTCTTGTTATAAAGGCCAACATGCCATTCGCTTTCTTCACTGACTCCTGTACGTGCATGCTTACTTTCATTGACCTATGAACAAGGACCCCCAGATCCCGTTGTACTTCCCCTTTTCCCAAATTGACACCATTTAGATAGTAATCTGCCTTCCTGCTTTTGCGACCAAAGTGGATAACCTCACATTTATCCACAATAAACTGCATCTGCCATGCATCTGCCCACTCCTCCAACCTGTCCAAGTCACCCTGCATTCTCATAGCATCCTCCTCACAGTTCACTCTACCACCCAGTTTTGTGTCATCTGCAAATTTGCTAATGTTACTTTGAATCCCTTCATCTAAATCATTGATGTATATTGTAAATAGCTGCGGTCCCAGCACCGAGTCTTGTGGCACCCCACTATTCACTGCCTGCCATTCTGAAAGGAGGCCATTAATTCCTACTCTTTGTTTCCTGTCTGCCAATTAATTTTCTATCCATGTCACCATTCTACCCCCAAACCATATGCCCTAATTTTGCACACTAATCTCCTATGTGGGACCTTACCAAATGATTTCTGAAAGTCCAGGTACACTACATCCACTGGCTCTCCCTTGTCCATTTTCCTAGTTACATCCTCAAAAAATTCCAGAAGATTGGTCAGGCATGATTTCCCCTTCGTAAATCCATGCTGATTTGGACCGATCCTGTTACTGCTATCCAAATATGCTGCTATTTCATCTTTTATAATTGACTCCAGCATCCTCCCCACCACCAATGTCAGGCTAACTGGACTATAATTCCCTGTTTTCTCTCTCCCACCTTTCTTAAAACATGGGATAACATTAGCTACCCTCCAAACCACAGGAACTGATCCTGAATCTATAGAACATTGGAAAATGATCACCAGTGCATCCTGGGATGCAGACCATCAGGCCATGGGGATTTATCTGCCTTCATTCCCATCAGACTTCCCAGGACCATTTCCTGCCTAGAAACATAGAAAGTAGGTGCGAGAGTAGACCACCAGGTCCGTCGAGCCCGCACCGCCACTCGCTCATGGCTGAATACTAAACAGACACACTTACCCACAAACAGTAGACACAAGACACAGAACACAAGACACTACCCTCCCCCTTATACCGCTTTCACCCCTCTCCACCCCAAGAACCTCGTGATCTCCTGGGAGAGGCAAAAAACCGGATAAAAACCCAGGTCCAATTCGGGAAAATAAATCCGGGAAATTCCTCTCCGACCCCAATCCAGGCGATCGACACTTGTCCAGGAGATCACTCAGGTCTTACTATACTAACCATACCTAGGTCCATATCCCTGCCCTCTCCCCGTAGCCCCTTATCCCCTTGGCAGCTAAAAAAACATCTATTTTAGTCTTAAATATATTTAAAGTTTCTGCTTCCACTGCTCCCTGGGGCAGTGAATTCCATAAATTAACCACCCTCTGGGTGAAGAAGTTCTTCCTCATCTCAGTTTTAAAAGAGCCCCCCCTTATTCTGCAACTATGTCCCCTAGTTCTAGTTTCCCCGATCATTGGGAACATCCTCGGTGCATCCACCCGATCAAGGCCCCTCACGATCTTATATGTTTCAATGAGATCGCCTCTCATTCTTCTAAACTCCAAAGAGTAGAGTTCCAGCCTACTTAATCTTTCCTCATATGTCAATCCCCTCATTGCAGGAATTAATCTTGTAAACCTTCGCTGCACTGCCTCCAGGGCTAGTACATCCTTTCTTAAGTATGGACCCCAGAACTGTACACAGTATTCCAAATGTGGTCTCACTAATACTGTGTACAGCTGCAGCAAGACCTCCGTGTTTTTATACTCAATCCCCCTAGCAATAAAGGCCAAAACTCCATTGGCCTTCCTGATTGCTTGCTGCACCTGCATACTAACTTTCAGTGATTCATGTACTGATACCCCTAGATCCCTTTGCGTTGCATTACAACGCAGCTCCTCCTCATTTAGAAAATAACTTGCCCTATCATTTTTTTTCCCAAAGTGAATGACTTCACATTTATTAGTATTAAATTTCATCTGCCAAGTTGTTGCCCACTCACCTAGCTTATCTATATCCTTTTGCAGACTCTTCCTATCCTCCTCATCCCCTACTTTTCCTCCCATTTTTGTATCGTCCGCAAATTTTGATATATTACACTTGGTTCCCTCCTCCAAATCATTTATATAAATTGTGAACAACTGGGGTCCCAGCACCGACCCTTGCGGAACCCCACTAGTTACCGGTTGCCATCCCGAGTATGAACCATTTATCCCCACTCTCTGCTTCCTATTTGTTAGCCAATCCTCTACCCATGCTAATATATTACCCCCAATCCCATAATTTTTTATTTTTAGCAATAGTCTCTTATGTGGCACCTTGTCAAAAGCCTTTTGGAAGTCCAAGTATACCACATCCACCGGTTCCCCTTTATCCACCCGGGTTGTTACTTCCTCAAAGAATTCGAGCAGATTCGTTAAACAGGACTTCTAATCCACCTAATGTGGATTTCCTTCTGTTCCTCTGTCATCCCAAATCTTTTGGCCACTAGAAGATTGTTTGTGTAGACAAATGCATATTGTTCTGGTCACCACATTACAAGAGGAAGCTGGAGAGCCTGCATATGAGGTTCACCAGCATATTGACTAACTTAGAAACTATTAGCTATAAGTAGATTTTAGACAAACTTGGATTGATTTCACTGGAGTGTCAGAGGCTGAGGGGAAACTTGATGGAAGTATACAAGATTATTTCTTAAGGGTAGATAATTAGAATAATTTTCTCGGGATGGAAATGTCAAAAACGAGAGAACCTAGCTTTAAGGTGGGGTGGTGGAGGCGAGAGTTTTAAAGGAGATTTGTGAGGCATTACTTTTTTTTTACGCACTGAGTGGGAGACGCCTGGAAGGTGTTTCCAGTTTTGGAGGGATATCGACCACATGCAGATAGACATGATTAGTTCAAATTGGCATCTTGGTCTGACAGACATTGTGTGTTGAACGGCCTGCTTTGCTGTAATAGTGTACTTTAGCAAGGTATGGTGGAGAGTACATATTGTGCATTGTCAAACATAAAGTCTATATTGAGCGTGTTTGTGTGTATGCGTGTGTTTGTATTTCAATAATACTACTGTTTCAGTGAGTATATTAGTTTTTTTTCACACAGCAAAGGAATCAACAATCTATTAAACATGAAAAGATACTGCTTCAGGGTCTATATTCCTGCAAAAGAGATGTGCACCCCCAGGAAACATCGGAAAATCTGCAGGAACTTAATGGAAAATCATTAGCTGTGTGGGCGCTATTTCCTGATTAACATGGATGAAACACCCCTTACTGTGTTGAGATCAATGTGTGCGCTGTGTTAATGTCTACTCTTTCTTTTGAACTTGGACCTAAATTTGTTCCATTTCCCTAAACATTAAAGAAACTCAGAATTGTGACGCGCTTCACCTGGTTTCTTGCTATGCAAAACTATTTCACTGGATCTCCTTCTCAGTAGTCTGCACTCTTGTTCCTCCAGAACCACCTCTTCATAATCTTGTTGAAACCCAAGTTCTAGATTCCTCCCATATGAAGGATCTTCTGGGTGGATGAAAAGATCCAATCAACCTGTCCATTTACATCCCTGCATCTCTTCGCCATTATTTAGGCATCTGATTTTCCCTAGCGGTAAACCAAGGCAATTATTTATGCCAGAAACATTATTTGAAAGTACTGCCACAATGGTTAAAAGGAAATTGCCTGGTTTATCATATTTTACTTCCCAGTAGGCCAAAAGATTTCTGATGCCAAATGCCATCATTTCATTTTTTTATCGAATACATCCTACCTGACTTGGAAAAGCTGAATAGTGAAGGGTAGCACATTGTTAATAATAGATTAATGATCTCTGGTATAATATCGCTGACTTGGAATTGTCATCTTGTGACAGTCCTGTCATCCTTTACAGTTGTAACCATTTTCATTCCTGTGAGCCCTTTTGCTGGAGATGGTGGAGAGCATATTGAATGGTTACATTGCAACCTAGAAAACCCAGGAACAATGGAGATTACAGAGAATGGTAAGCACTGCCTGGACCATCACACCATCAAATGCAACAAAAAGTACATTAATATTATCAAAGACACACTCCACCCTGGCCACACTCTCATGTTTTCCCTACCATCGAGAAGAAAGTACAGGAGCCAGAAAACCTTTGACCACCACATTCAAAAATAGCTTATTTCAAACAACTATCAAGCTACATAAAACTAACCTCAGCAACAATGAGCTCCCACCACCTCCTGCACTGCTACGGCACACATGTGAACAGTTACCATGCTCCAGAAACTCCTTCTCTCGCTTAATTTTTACTTTTTAAAACCCATAATTTCAATTGTTTCAGATAAGATCAGATGTTCAGATTTGTTTATTGTCATATGTACCAGGGTGCAATGAAACTCCTTGTTCACAAGAAATAAAGGTATACATTTGGCAATATTAAATACAACAATAAACACAATGACGAGGATGTTGTGTAAAATCCAATTTGTGCTAAAGAATATTAAATTACAGTAATCGAACTGAGCAAGGTTGAATTTAAAGTAAGGCTATGCAGCAGAACCACTTGTTAAGGGGTGTGAAAGAGGTAGAATGGCCATGGTGGCAGATATCCTTGACAATAATTCTAGTCTTCTTAAGAAGGGTCTGAAAAGGGTCCCGACCGAAATGCCACCTATTCACTTTCTCCAGAGATGCTGCTTGGCCCACTGGGTTACTGCAGCACTTTGTGTCTATGTTTGTTATAAACCAGCATCTGCAGTTCCTTTTTATTACATTTATTATTATTACTTCTAGCCTTCTTGATGCAGTGCACCATGAAGATGGACTGAAAGGAAGGAAATGAAGGACCAGGCTGAGTGCGCCATTCTCTGCAGATTCAGATGGTCATCATCAGAGTAATTGCCATATCAGGCTGAGATGGATTCCAACTGAAAACTTTCTATAGGATGTCTGTAGCAATACCAAAGAATCCTTGTGAACATGTCCAATCTTCTCAGATGCCTAAGAAAATAAATGTGCTGATGTGCTTTCTTGGTCACTGCATCTGTGTGAATGGAGCAGGTTAGGTTGCTGTTGATATGGGTGCCAAAGACCTTGAAACTGTTGACAACCTCTAGAGCACCCCTGTTGATGAAGATAGGGTTGTGTTCGCCACTTCATTTCCTTTGGTCAATTCGCACAACTTGTTGATGTTAAGGACTAGGTTATTATCTTGACACTATGACAGTATGGTTATGATCTCTTTCCAGTACTTCATCACATCACTGTTCTAAATTCGGCTGTTAACAGTGGTATCATATTTGAATTTTAAATTGAGATTACATGGTGCTTGGCCATAGAGTCATGGATGTACAGAGTAGATAAAGGAACTGGGCACACAACCTTGAGGATCACCAGTGTTGAAGGTCCCACTGTACGAAGTAATTCAAGTTCTCCCGAGTTTCCCCTGATGCGAACTCGGAAAAAATTACGGTAATAGTTGCTCGTATGTACTTGGGGCTCTCATGGCTATTTTTCAACATGTTGAAAAAACTTCACGAGCTTACCGCGTTTCCCAGGCACCTGCCGTTAGCGTTACGAGCCACTAAGAGACGTCCCGAGCTCCGACGTACCCGCTAAGTACATTCTTCGTACTTACCATGAGTTTGATTTTTTTTTTTTAACTCGGGAGAGCTCTTGCGTAAACTCGTATAGTGGGACATGCCCTTTAGTGGTGGAAATATTATCACCAATTCTAACCAACTGAGGGCTATCACTCAAGAAGTCCAGAAAACAGTTGTTGATGGAGACCTTTAGCCCATTGTCTAGAAGTTTAGTGATGAGCTTCTTCAGTATTATGACACTGAAGGCTGCGTGTGAAAAGTGAAGAGCATCATGACATAAGTGTTCTTATTGTCATGGTGATCCAGAGGGCAAATGTAGTGAAAGAGGGATGGCTACGTGTAGGAAGGAACTGCAAAATGCTGCTTTACAGCAAAGATAGACACAAAATGCTGGAGTAACTCAACGGGTCATGTAGCATCTCTGGGAAAAAGAAATAGGTGACATTTTGGGTTGAGACCCTTTTTCAGACTCAGAGTCAGGGGAATGCCAGAGAGATGGCATTCTATGCAAACCTATTTCCCTGTATATGTTTTGTAGGGGATCTAGATTGTGCAAATGATTAGTGCAAATGTGGGTCATTACAGATCTTGTAAAGCACTTCATTATGGTCAATGTTAGAGCTAGTCATAGAGACAATCACTTTATTATTCTTGGTGACTGGAATGATGAAGGTTAGCTTGAAGCACACGAGCACAGAAGGCCGTTGAATTGAGATACTGAAGATGTCAACAAACTCTGTGGCCAGTTGACTGGCAAACAATTTCAGAACCTGTTCAGGGACTCCATCCATGTTGGCTATTTATGAAGGGTTTACCCCAGTGTCAACAGATCTGAGTTTTACCACCACGATGAATGGAACAGAACCAGTGAGGGATATGGATTTTGCCTAGGTGGAGCTGTTAAAATTCTCTCTTGGCATCCCTGATAGTCTTGTGGAAATCATAAGTGGCCTTCTTGTACAGTGCAGGATCATTTTTGAAAGCCTTGCATCTAAATTTTAGCAGAGAGGAAATCTCCCTTTTCATCCAAGATTGCTGGTTAGGGTGGACTCTAATTGTTCTTGTTGCAACACAGTCCCTTATGCATTTCTTGATGAATTCAGTGATGACTGATGTATTTGCATTCAGGCTAGATGAAGTGGTCTTAAATTCTGTCCACTGACTCAAGATTGTTCTGAAATTGATTCTGGACCTCGACAGACCACTGCTATATTATTCTGTTTGTTTTGTCTTGTGTTTCAATAGACAATAGGCAATAGACAATAGGTGCAGGAGTAGGCCATTTGGCCCTTTAAGCCAGCACCGCCATTCAATGTGATTATGGCTGATCATCCCCAATCAGTACCCCGTCCCTGCCTTCTCCCCATATCCCCTGACTCCGCTATTTTTAAGAGCCCTATCTAGCTCTCTCTTGAAAGCATCCAGAGAACCTGTCTCCACGGAGAATTCCACAGACTCACCACTCTCTGTGAGAAAAAGTGTTTCCTCGTCAGCGTTCTAAATGGCTTACTCCTTATTCTTAATTTGTGGCCCCTGGTTCTGGACGCCCCCAACATCGGGAACATGTTTCCTGCCTCTAGTGTGTCCAAGCCCTTAACAATCTTATATGTTTCAATGAGATCTCCTCTCATCCTACTAAACTCCAGAGTGTACAAGCCCAGCTGCTCCATTCTCTCAGCATATGACAGTCCCGCCATCCCGGGAATTAACCTTGTAGTTGCAGTCTCTGTCTGTAAGTCGGCAGGAGCAGCACCAACAGATGATCAGACAAACTATAATGAGGGCAAGGGATGGAGTAAAAGGTGTACTCGATGGTGGTGTAGCAAACACTTTGCCAATGATGACTGGTGTTTTGCTATATTCAAGATATGGTATAGTGGACCTAGTGACAGAGAACATAATCATTGGATATTTATTAGGTTCAGTAGATACAAAATACTTAAGGAGCATGACCGTAAAACTAATCAACCCATGATACACAAAGGATGTAATCCAGTTTTCCTAATTTACAAATTATTAACTAGTAATTTTATATGTACTGTATGTTCCTTTAAATGAATTCTACTCCTCCCAGAGTGGAGTTTGCTCACTGCAGATAATGCTGACAATTTGGAATGATTTCTTCGGTAATTCAAGTCAATGCACTGATTTCTGATCAACTGCCAGCAGGCTAACATTTGTTATCTGTCTAGAGTATACAAGACTTGGAATCATACCGCTTGCCCTATAGCTATTGTTTCATTTCTATGGCTTTAGGGAGTTATCTAGTATGCTGTCTGTGTCTGAGACATCTGTTGTCTAATCCTTGCAGCTGTGTTTCATGATTTAAGCTCATCTCCCTCCACACACCATCATGCATGATTTTGTGGGTGCATTTGGCAGTTTCGTATTTAAATCTGCATTGTCCATTGTTTTATTGTTTGTTTACTTTGGGGCTCGTGTTTTTACTGAAGGTCAATAATAAACAGTGACACAAGTCACAAATGAAATTAAAGCCAAAGTACCAGAAAGAAGAAGCAAAACCCAACCTTAGCAAGCTTTGAAGGGCACATGCTGAGGTTTCAAGTAACACAGGAAACCACCATAACATAATTTATGGGTAGCCAGGCAAACTGTGCTTGTATTTCGATTCAGTGTGGTATCAAATGTTACCGAGTTGGAGCTCATAAATAGTGCAAAACAGCCGGATCAATGATAATGTTTTTGCTTTGTTCAGCAATCATTAAACAATGCTTTCTAAAACACAAAAGAATACAAGAAATAGTAACAGGAGTAAGTCATAAACCCCCTGAGCCCACATGGCTATTATGTAGGATTGTGGCTGATCCTGTATCTCTCCCACTTCCCCAGCTAATCTTCATACCTCACGATTCCAGCGGTAGCTAATAATCTATCCATCTCAACTATTAATATACTCAACAAAGCATCTCTAATACCAGCCTCACTTGTGATTCTAGCTTTGTAGAGTGATGTGCAGATCACAAGGCGATCACTACAAGACTCAAAGGTAAAGACGTCATCTGCTGTGGTAATGAAGCTTTCCGATTGAAAAAAAAGCCTGAGACAAGGGGCACCAGTCCAGATTGAATTGAGATCAGGAAGGCATAGTGGTAACATTTGCATGACCTGGTTTATTATTCCAGAGAATTTAAATCACACCATGACAGAAAGGAAATTTAAATCAGAGTAATTAAATACATCTGGAATTAAAAGGAAAGTTAGCATTATTCATGATAATTATGAAACAAACCATTGGACTGATTGGCATGACCACGGTTCATTTGATCCTGACATGAGCATTTATAAACTCTTTCTGACATAACCCAACCATCATATATTTAATAATTGCAAACAAGCTATTGAGATGTTTAAGGATAAAAGTGTTAATAAACGTACCTGAAGCTCTCAAACCTCTGTTACTTTCTTGATAAGCAAACTAACCTCATCATGACATAGCCTGAACGTAGAACATTGTAGCACAAGAAAAAAAAACTTTAATCCACTCTGTCAATCAATCAATCAATCAGTCTTATTCCTCACTTGCACATAAAGTGCAAGTTAAATGAATTTGCCAGCAGCGGTACAATGAAAAAGAACACACAAAAACACAATAAAAATTTAACATAAACATCCACCACAGCATTCATCACTATGGTGGAAGGCACAAAGTTTGGCCAGTCCTCCTCCATTTCCCCCCGTGGTAGACAAGGTAGAGTCCAGGTAAGTCCTGAATCGGTGACTCCCCACCGGAGACCGCAGGTTCAGGTTGGTGTACGCCGCAGGCCGGTGGTCGAAGATCTAAAGTCACAGCTGCGCTGCAGCCGGAAGCACCGCAGACCGCAGCACCGGCAGTCGGAGCTCCTCTCCAGGGGACCCCCGCGAGGGACCCCGCTCATGATGGTAAGTCCATGCTGTGCCAGCGGTAGAAGTTGGCCGTGGGCTGGCGGTCAGAGCTCTTCTCCTCCCGGGTCCCCAATGAGGGATCCCAGGCTCCGGACGCTGTGCCAGCTGGAGTTCCGCAGACTTCAGAGCTTCAGGCTGCCACGGGCCAGCGAATGGAGCGCTCCCCTCCGGCGAGCCCTGGCGAAGGCTCGCCTGCTCCATGACGAGAGTCCATGCTGCGTCCACAGCTGAATCCCCGGGCGCGTCTCCGGGAAATGCCGCACCGATCCTTGCTGTTAGGCCACGAGGGAGGCGACATGGAAATAGTCGCCTCTCCGTGGAGGAGGCGACCGAAGCGGTTTCCCCCTTACCTCCCCACACCACCCCCCACACAAGACACACAGAGAGAGTCATTAAAATCTCACATTAGGACATACTAAAAAAAACAAAAAAATAGAAAAAATGAACACGCAGGGCTGCAGGCTTGTAGCACCCCCATTGACCTGTCATGTCTTTCCCTACCATGATACTAAATTAAATTACTCTATTCTATGCACATTCATATGGCTATCTAAAAGCCAGTTAAACACCACAATTGTATAAGCTTGCACTACCACCCCAGCAGAGCATTCCGGCACCCATTACTCTTTATGTAAAAATAAACTTGCCTTGTACATTTCTTATAGACTTTCCCTGCCTAACCTTAAAGCTATGCCGTCTAGTATTTGATGATTCCTAATTTGAAAAAGATAATTAATTGTCTACCCTACCTATGCTTCTTAACATGCTATGAATTTCTATCGGGTCTCCCCTCAGCCTTTGAGAGCTATGAGGAAACAACTCAAGTTTTTCCAATGTCTCCTTACAGACATCATCCTGATAAACCTCTTCTACTTCCTCTCCCAACCTTACTGCAATAGGATGATCAAAACTGCAAACAATACTACAAATTTGGCCTGACCAAAGTATTATAAAATTGCAACATAACTAGACTCCAATACTCAATATGAATGCAAGCATAGCATATGCCTTATTTACCACTTTTGTGTTGCTGCTATCTGGGAATATCATTCAAATATCATTGAATCATTGTGTTATGGACTTGGACACCAAGATCCTTCTGCGTATCACTAACCTTTGCAGACATGCCATAATTCGTCATCCAAGGTCCAGACTGTGGTTAATGGAGAAGTGAAGAAATTCAACAATCTGGGATCCATAGAAACATAGAAAATAGTTGCAGGAGGCCATTCGGCCCTTCAAGCCAGCACCGCCATTCATTGTGATCATGGCTGATCGTCCCCAATCATTAACCCGTGCCTGCTTTCTCCCCTTGATTCCACTAGCCCCGAGAGCTCTATCTAACTCTCTCTTAAATCCATCCAGTGATTTGGCCTCCACTGACCTCTGTGGCAGGGAATTCCACAAATTCACAAATCTCTGGGTGAAAAGGTTTTTTCTCACCTCAGTCTTAAGTGGCCTCCCCTTTATTCTAAGACTGTGGCCCCTGGTTCTGGACTCGCCCAACATTGGGAACATTTTCCCTGCATCTAGCTTGTCCTGTCCTTTTATAATTTTATATGTTTCTATAAGATGCCCCCTCATCCTTCTAAACTCCAGTGAATACAAGCCTAATCTTTTCAATCTTTCCTGACAGTCCTGCCATCTTAGGGATCAATTTCGTGAACCTACAGTGCACTGCCTCAATCACAAAGATGTCCTTCCTCAAATTATGAGACCAAAACTGTACACAATACTCAAGATGTGCTCTTACCAGAGCCCTATACAACTGCAGAAGAACATCTTTACTCCTATACTGAAATCCTCTTGTTACGAATGCCAACATTCCATTACCTTTCTTCACTGCCTGCTGTACCTGCATGCCGATTTTCAGTGACCGGTGTACAACGACACCCAGGTCTTGCTACACCACCCCCTTACCTAACCTAACCCCAATGAGATATAATCTGCCCCCTTATTTTTGCCGCCAAAGTGGATAACCTCACATTTATCTATATTATACTGCATCTGCCACGCATCTGCCCACTCACTGAACCTGTCCAGTTCACCCTGCAAACTCCTAACATCCTCTTCACAGTTCACACTGCCCCCCGCAAACTTGCTAGTGTTGCTCCTAATTCCCTCTTCCAAATCATTAATATATATGGTAAACAGTTGCAGCCCCAACACCGAGCCTTGCGGCACCACACTTGCCACTGCCTGCCATTCTGAAAAGGACCCGTTCACTCCTACTCTTTGCTTCCTGTCTGCCAACCAATTTTCTATCCATGTCAACATCCTACCCCCAATCCAGTGTGAGTTTGTTACTGATATTTTCCAAAATATTTTTATATATTTTTGATTATCATAATTCATACATAATTCATACATTTCAATTATATCATTGACCATTAAGCACTCACTTAAACCACTCATACAAAAATCCCATTTAACTACCCCTGCCTGACATTTCCATCAACTTCCATTTCCACATTCTAGCATTCACCTTCTTACTATAGTAGACAGTGATCATTAACCTAACAAAATGTGACATAGGAGGACAGAGCACCCTGATGAGACAGCAGCCCTGTCAACTGCACCTTTGCACAGGCCCTCCATAAGTATTGTCAGTGCAAGCATTCAATATTCCAGTGGGAGTGGCAGCAAAACAATAGTGGAAGAGAAACTAGCTTGAAACCAAATTAGAAAAAATGGCAGGAAAGATTTACAACGCTGTTTTCACTGGTGGAATTTTGTTAAGAATGTTTATATTGACTTTGGCTTCAGCTTTCTTGCCTTTTAAAATTTGCTTGATAATAGAACTGTGATCATTCCCAATTCTGTGTGAACATCCGTGGAATATGAAATAAAAATATTGCTGCAAGCATCTATCTTCAAATGTAAGGAATGTTGGTCTGCAACCATTTGTGGGCAGAACACAGTCAACATGCCTTGTGCCTCTTCATATCAATGAGTTATAAAATACTAGCCAGAAAAAGCAACTGATGGCACAGTACATTATCTTCAGTAGTTTGCCTGGGGGTGATGTTACCGAACTGAACTCACTGTGCAATGAAGTCAGTGAAAGCGGCAGTTAGAGAGTGTGAGGCCTCGCCGGCCGGCTCTGTCGCTCTGGTTGTTCCCCAGCTGTTGGCAAAGCAGCTGTTGAAGATGCGATGTTTAGCTTGAGACACCGTGACAGAGCCGGGACGGGCACCTGCGGCAGGGAATAAGGTAGGCGTTTTTGGAGCAGAGGCGGGCGTCAGCAGCCGTTATGGTCGCTGGCCAGCAGGAGGCGACAAAATGAGTGAGCGGGGAGGGGGGGGAGAATTTTATTAAAAAATGGGTACATAAAAATAAAAAATGTTTTGAGGAGTGCATAATTGAATGTAAAAGTGAATGAGCTAGCGAGGGAAAAATGACGGAGTTTCATGACGGAGTGCTGGCAGACCAAAGAATCAAAGGCCGAATCTGGCACCCACAATCACACACACACACACACACACACACACACACACACACACACACACACACAGAAACATCTATCTATATATTAAAACTATGTGTGTGTGTGTGTGTGTGTGTGTGTGTGTGTGTGTGTGTGTGTGTGTGTGTGTATGTGTGTGTGTGTGTGTGTGTGCGTGTGTGTGTGTGTGCGTGTGTGTGGGTGTGTGTGTGTGTGTGTGTGTGTGTGTGTGTGGGTATGTCAGATTCCATTTTCAGGTTAGATTTTTGCCCTTTGATTCCTTGCTTGGCCAAAACCACATGCTCAAATTTCATCATTTTTTCCATTTCGGTAGAGATTTCACTTTTACATTCTCAGTTCCACACTCCTCATTAAAATGTGTTGTGTTTAAGTACACATTTTTAAATAAAATCCTATCCTACCCCCCCCCCCCCCCCCCCCCCCCCAAATTTCAAAATGTAAAAAAAACCAGCTCTCACCCATACAATGTTGGTGAGCGTTCCATCTTGTGATGTCACAATGTGACCTCACAGATGTCCAATCGGAATGGATCTCATTTACATATGCCTTTGCACCAGCCCCAGCCCCAGCCCCCACCCCCGCAGCCTGTGTCGAAGCGCGTGATCACGTGTGTGGGAATAGAGAAAAGAGGATTGGCGGTGATAGGGAATGGGGAATAGATGGACTGTCCCTACCCCTCCCCCTCCCACTCTACCTCCCCACTCTTTCCTCTCTCTCCCCCACCCCCCTCTCCCCCTCCCTCCACACTCTTCCCCCTCCCTCCCCTACCCCATCTCCCTCCTCCTCTCCCTTTCCACACTGCGAGTTGAGGATTAAATACCAGCAATCACCTTGAGATAACTTCTACAAATAGTGCCTTAAACTCTTGACTCACGGTGCGAGTCGACCCACGAATGACCCCGAGTTTAAAACAAATAAAATTTGTGGTAATTATGTACAATTAACATAGCGGGAACGTCGGAACTCGTGGATGCAAACTTAGCGACTCGTGGCGCTAACGGCAGGTACCCGGGAAACTTGTTAACTCTTGAAAAATTTTAAACATGTTTAAAGATTTCCACGAGTCAAATTTACACTTGAAGTTAAAATTTGAAACATTTAACCTTGTTGTAAGAACATAGTGGCCCTTGAGTTTACCATAGTGACTCTTGAGTCTACCGTGAGCTCTCTTTAACTCATCGGACAGGCAGCATCTCTGGAGAGAAGGAATGGGTGACAGGATGACGTTTCCAAAATTCTGCTGCGTCTTTGTGTTACTCCAGCACTGTGTGTTCACTTTTTGTCAACCAGCATCTGCCCTTTGTTGTGTATGACATTATTTGTATTTGTGGCAGTTGATTGTCGCACCCTTCAGTTTCCCAGGGGGGGTCGGGATGGGACTGGAGTACTGGAGTTCGGAGGGAAAGGTGGAGGGTGGGGGGGGGGGGGGGGGGGGGGAGAGAGGATGGGAGTCAGGGGGAGTGGGGGGAGTTAGGGTGATGTAATATGGTAGACAAGTGTATGATAAGTGCACTGACTGTGTGGGCAGACACTTTGGTAGTGATTGCCCAAGGGGAGAGAGGGAGGGGAGAGATGGAGGGGGAGAGAGGGAGGGGAGAAGGGAGAGAGAGAGGAGGACAGGAAAGAGAAACAGAGAGAAAATCAGAGGAACAAGAATCTGAAGCAAGCACCTCACTATTATTGGTTCTTATTTATTGGATAAAAATCTTTTATCCAGGGTAACAAGAATAACAATGCGCAAAATTAATATGTTTATTGTGACGAAATGGGGATGAAGGATTTAAAAAGTTAAATGGATCAGTAGCTTTTGCTTTCAATTCTTTTAATTGATAATTTATTATCATCCTGGCAGCTCCAGTGACTCAGGTTCGATCCTGACCTCGGTGCAGAGTTTGAGCTTTGTCTTTCATTCAGACGTGGCGGGCAGGCTGGGGTGACTTTAGGGCCCTGAAAAATTTGTTTCCCAGGGCTGGGGTGAATGCGAAAGGGGTGGTTTCTGGGCAGATCTGCCCAATCAGCAATGTTTTGAGCCGCTGCTTTTTATTCAGTTTAAGTTTTGAGTATAGAAGTTGGGATGTAATGTTAAAATTGTATAAGGCATTGGTGAGGCCAAATCTGGAGTATGGTGTACAATTTTGGTCACCTAATTATAGGAAGGATGTCAACAAAATAGAGAGAGTACAGAGGAGATTTACTAGAATGTTGCCTGGGTTTCAGCAACTAAGTTACAGAGAAAGGTTGAACAAGTTAGGGCTTTATTCTTTGGAGCGCAGAAGGTTAAGGGGGGACTTGATAGAGGTTTTTAAAATGATGAGAGGGATAGACAGAGTTGACATGGAAAAACCTTTCCCACTGAGAGTAGGGAAGATTCAAACAAGGGGACATGACATGAGAATTAAGGGACTGAAGTTTAGGGGTAACATGAGGGGGAACTTCTTTACTCAGAGAGTGGTAGCTGTGTGGAATGAGCTTCCAGTGAAGGTGGTGGAGGCAGGTTCGTTTTTATCATTTAAAAATAAATTGGATAGTTATATGGATGGGAAGGGAATGGAGGGTTATGGTCTGAGCGCAGGTATATGGGACTAGGGGAGATTATGTGTTCGGCACGGACTAGAAGGGTCGAGATGGCCTGTTTCCATGCTGTAATTGTTATATGGTTATATGGTTATAAGTCACGACGGTGGGACGTCTGTTCTGACGGACATACTGGGTGAGTAGAGAGACACACACTGCTATCCCTCTGGTCTACGGACCTTGCTGTTGGGGGAAAAATAACGTTAATGTTCAATTTACATTATCTTTTTGTTAGAAGTTTACCAACGTTTTGATGAGAGATAAATGAAGGGAATAAAACAATCTTACTAGACACAAAAAGCTGGAGTAACTCAGCCAAGCCGGCAGCATCTCTGGAGAGAAGGGTGAAACGTTTTTATCAGTCTGAAGAAGGGACTTGACCAGAAACATCACCCATTCCTTCTCTGCAGAAATGCTTCATGTCCCGCTCAGTTACTCCAGCATTTTGTGTCTATCTTCGGTGTAAACCAGCATCTGCAGTTCCTCCCGACAAAAAAACAGTCTATGATTGATGCCAGATCTTAAACAAATGCAGTTCAAATGGACTTTTGAATGCAATTTTGGAAGGGTTGTTTCTTGAAACAAACTGCTCTAAAAGTTTGAAGGAAGGAATTGCAGATACTAGTTTAAACCAAAGATAGACACAAAGTGATGGGCTAACTCAGCTGGTCAGGCAGCATCTCTGGAGAAAAGAAATAGGTGATGTTTCGGGTCGAGATCGTTCTTCAGGCTAGGTCTTTTGATAGTGAAAAAAAAACGGTATGACATCACTTTTACCATGTGATGATTTTTCCACACGTCGGTAGACGTTGTTGGCTCAAGAGTAACTCAGGAGAGGAACTTGGTAACTCGGGAGATGAACTTGGAACATCGCAGAAATGAGAAGTAAATGGCAAACTTAGACATACCCATGGGAACTCGGTTAAACTCATGAACATAAATTGGAATCTCGTAGACAACCACGAGTCTGATTTTTTCTTTCACTCGGGGTTACTCGTGGGTGGACTCGCACTCTGAGACAGGACCATTACTGGTCCTTTATACTACCTAGCGTATGAAAGAGTAAATGTCATCAAATATAATAAGGGGACATCACCTCCAACAATATTGTACTGCCTAGTACTGGACTGGAAAATATAGCTAAGCTTCTGTTTTGCTATTTCTCCACATTGTGACGAGCCCACATCTGACACAGAGCCAAGAGTACTAACAACTGAACTCTGTTGCATGAGGGATAGTTGCGATTCTAAAAATACTACATCTCCTGAAACCTACTTTAACAACTGTCAGAGCAAATTTCCCTTTACTGCTCTCTCCCTATATTGGCCAAAAGTTGACTTTTTTTTCACCTCTCCCTGGAGATTATATGACTTGGACAATGTGGAGTGTGACAAGTCTGGATGAAATGGATTAATGGAACAGTTGTTTTGTTTCATGTCCCTTTTCATCTACTTCTACTCACAACCCACACATCATTAATTCTGCTGACTCTATTGTAAAATACAATATGGTTTTGTGTACAAGAAGAATGATGTTTTGTTCCTCTGCGATGCTACTTCATTTTCTGAAGAAATGCCATATCCAGTTTCCAACAGCATCTTTTCAATAGAAGTGATATTGTGGTTTTAACTTTTATAACTTTGGTAACAAGGATCAGAGCCACACTTGCACAGCATATTAATGCAGAACATTAATGTCAACATCGGGAGCCTGGGAGCTCCAAACCGGCGCGGCCTTGTCGGCTTCGGAAGCCGCGGTCCCCAGCTAGGAAGCGGCCGTTTCAGGTGGCCCAGCCGCTGAGTGGACTCTCCCGATGCCGGGGCAACACCACCCCGTGAGAACGGCCAGGAACATCAGGCCTCCGTAGAGGCAATAGCGGTGGCCTCAATAGGACTGACTTTGGGTGAACTTAGGGTTGGGGACTGGACATTGTGCCTTCCCCCACAGTGGTATCCATTGTGGGGGGATGATTTTTTGTCTGTACGTAATCCTGTTAGTCTTTGTCCAATATGGCTGCGATGAAGAGAGAGTGGACGCTGGCACGCTTCATTTGCCGCTGCTCTCTCTTCACATTGTGTTTTTGATTTTTTGTTTTTGGACTGAATTCTGTTTTTAATTTGTCTTTATTATTTATTTTATTCTGATTATATGTTTTTTATTCCTGTTAATCTCTGTAAGGTGTCCTTGAGATGTCTGAAAGGCGTCCAAAAATAAAATGTATTATTATTATTATTTGAACACAAGCCTGGACACCTGCATCACCTCATAGTTATGGAGCACTGGAAATTATATGATATTAGAAGCATAATAGTAAAGCCATACCATGTAGCCATTTGGCTCTGACTACGCCAAGAGTTCTGGGCACCATGTTATAAACAAGACTAGACTAAGTGGGACCCATTGGATTCCATGTTCACATGGGAGGGCTGATCCCCCAACGCAATATTCCACCTCTCCACCAATTCCAATATTGGTGGCAAGTGGGGGGGGGGGGGGGGGGGGCTTTCTGGAGTGCTAGTGTGGGTGTGGTGGGCTGAAGGGACTGGTTTCCAGAGGGCTAGTATGAACATTGTGGGCCAAATGGATTGGTGGGCTGGTAATCAATCACTCAGGCCTGGTGGGCTGGTAGCTCAATCAGTCACTCAGGCCTGGTGGGCTGGCAGCTCAGTCAATCAGGCCTGGTGGACTGCCAGCTCAGTCACTCAGGCCTGGTGGGCTGCCACCTCAGGAACTGCCAGAAATTCTGCCCAAAACAGGTGAGAGACTCTGTGAGACAGAAAGAAAGGGGAGAGGGTGGAGAATCAATTTTATACATTTTTCATATTTTTCTGCAGATAATAGCAATGAAGGAGGAAAGTTTATCCTGGCCTGGATCTCACAGGGAGCTAATGAAGGGAGGGAGACAAATACTGGGGTGAGGTGTAATACTTGCATTTTCAATCCAAACCTTTTGCATTTTCAAAGCAAACCTTGTGAATTTTCAAACCAAACCGCCATTTGCATTTTCAAACCAAACCTTTGCATTTTCAAACCAAACCTTTTGTATTTTCAAACCAAATCTTTTGCATTTTCAAACCAAGCCTTTTGCATTTTCAAACCAAGCCTTTTGCATTTTCAAACCAAACCATTTGCATTTTCAAACCAAACCTTTGATTTTTCAAACCAAACCTTTTGCATTTGTAAACCAAACCTTTTGCATTTTCAAACCACTTTTTGCATTTTCAAACTACATCTTCAAACCACATTAAGGGTACTGACAGGTCAGTGAAACCACTCACAGTTTAGTGGACATGTGGTCAGTGCTATTCACAGCTCAGACTGAGTCGCGACCTCTCGCTCCCCCATCTTGCAGAGAACTGAGGCATCTCCACACTTCCGGGTTTTATAGTCCCTCCCCCCTCCCCCCCCCCAGAAGGGGCGTGGCCTTCATGGCATGATTAACAGTAGAGAGAATCGCAACATTTTTTTTTTAATTTATTAGAAGCAAGTGTACAAAAATGGAACCAATGGTATATAAAATTATACAGTTATTGTACAGCTTCAATTTTAACTCTTTAGCTATAGTTGGAAGAAAAGAAATGAGAAAAATAAAGAAAGAAAGAGAAAAAGTGAGATGTGCAAAGATAGAACCGCTAGACTACCAATGTGGTGTAGCCAAAGAGTGAATAAAAGAAAGAAAAGAAGAATAGAAAAAATGAAAAAAAATAAAAGGACAAAAAGGGAAAGAAAGAAAAAAGTGGTGATATACCTGCTTCACATTCCTCCCCACCCACCTCATCCAACCTGTAAATAGATTTAAATCCAAAGTTGTGTGTGCCACTTTATCCATGTAAAAAATCAATGACTGGTGTCCATGTCTTCAAAAAATGATCTGTTTTTTCTGCCCAGACAAGTCTAATATTTTCAAGATGTAGCATCTCGGACATGTTTATAATCAACATCTTAAGAATAGGGACTGATGTATGTTTCCAAAATTTGAGTATTAGTTTTTTCTCCGTTATCAGGCCATAATTAAGGAAACGGCTTTGAAATAACGATAGCTCAGAGCAGGCTTCTGAATGGTCCTAGAATGGTCAATTCCATGTCGGGATCTAATTGTGTTTTTAGTGTTTTTGAAAATATTTCAAAAGTTCCTCTACAGAAAGTTTGTAACTTTATACAAGAGACAAAGGAATGGGTTATAGTTGCTTCCTGAAGAAGACATTTATCGCAAATAGGAGATACAGTTGGAAATATATTATTCAGGTTAGACTTTGAATAATAGAGTCTGTGCAGTATTTTCAATTGGATTAACGAATGCCTAACGTTAATCAAAACATTGTGTATATATTATGGTTTTCTTTTAGAATTCTTAGGCCAAGTTCATCTTCCCAAGCTCTTCTAATTACTTCTGATGATGGGATTTCTATATTTTAAAGGGTGTTATACAGATATGATATTAACTTGTTTGACTACGAGTTTCTATTCATACAGTTTAGTATGTCTGGCAACAAAGATTGATAGTCTTGGGTATATGATTTCAGATAGTCATGAATTTGAAGATATTTGAAATATTGATAACCTTTCAGGTGATAATTCGACTGTAATTCTTGAAATGAGAGAAGAGTTCCCATCTCATAAAGATCTCCAAGTTTTTTTGATTCCTAATCTTTCCCAATCTGTGAACGTTTTGTCTAAAATAGATGGTTTGATCAAAGGATTGTTGGCAATTTGTGAGAGAAGAGATTAAATTTCTCAGTTTAAGGGTTGACTTCACTTGGCTCCAGATTCGTAAGGTACTGTGGATAATTGGGGTTTTTCTCATATAGTGTTTTCTTCAAATTTATTGGAGAGAGAAGAATCGCGCTTATATTAAAAGGCGAGTAATCCTTTCTCTCCATTATTAACCATTTTACCTGTTGGCATGTGTTGTCCAACCAATACATTACGTTTTTAATATTCGTTACCCAATAATAGTATAAAAAATTGGGGAGAGCCTGTCTACCAATTTCTTTGGGTTTACATAAGTGCCGTTTATGGATTCTATATGTTTTATAATCCCAAATAAAGTTTGTGATCAGAGAATCAAGTTTAAAAAAAAAATTAGGGAGATATATCAGTATTGATTGAAATAAGTACAGAATTTGTGGGAGGAAGATCATCTTTATGGCATTTATTCTGCCTATGAGAGATCGGAAGTGTTTTCCAAAATTGAATAAGAACATTTAATTTAATAACTTAAGTAAGAATGTTTGCATGAAATAGAGAAGTGTATTTTCTGGTTACGTGAACACCAAGATATTTGAATTTTTCCGTAGCAATTCTGAAAGGGAAATATCTTTTTACAGTATTGCAAATATTCCAGTAGGGAGAAAATGTTATTTCATGGATAAAACTGCTATATGATAATCCGACTGCCAGAAATCTGACTAATCATATACTCTCACCTAAATTTCAGTTATCCAGGGGCAATAGACAGGGATGTGCATTATCACCCCTGTTCTGATTCTTCATATGTGACCCTTAATTTGGCAGGAAACATTATTCCATCTCAGGCCTGAAATGTTTTGGTGAGAGAGAGCTTTCTTGGGGGGGGGGGGGGGGGGGGGGGGGGGGTGTTGTGTATAAGCACAGCTGTAATTTCTACATGGTGAAACCAAAATGTATAAAAATACCCTTTAATAAAATCCAACAATGTGCACTTTAACTCTTTAATTACATATGATTTTTTTTCTATTACAAATCTCAAATTGTGGAGTACAGAGGTAAATAAAGAAATGATTGACCTCTGGCCCAAACAGTATGAAGGCCACTGTATCTCTACAATCTCCCATGTTCTCATCTTCAACCTGCCTGATGGAGCAGCACAAACTGTAACTCTTATCATCAAATCCCAACCTCTTCCCTTTGTTTGTGCTCTGACATTTGTTTTGTTTCCACTGCCTTTATTCTATCTTTCTTTCAGACTCAGACATATTCTGAGTCTTCCATGCATCAGCATCTCTGCAGTGGTATATCATGCTGTGGAGTCTGGCATTGATCTGTAGCTCAGAAGAAAATCTCTGAGTTGATGTTTCTGAGTCTGACTTGATCTACCTTCCATGATGTGCTTTGTTCTTGCTTTTCACTGTTTGTACATCTCTCAAAATCTCTGTTTGAGAACTGGTGATACTGAGATGTGAAGCGATGCTTGATCTTGCTTTGTGCCACAAACTGAAAAAGAAATGGCAGATGCTAGAAATCTGAAATAAACCATTGTGTTTCGGTTTATAGTGTGCCAATGTGGGAAATGTAAACACAGCTCAACAAAGATCAAAGGTACACAAACATGCTGGAGAAACTCAGTGGGTGCAGCAGCATCTATGGAGCAAAGGGAATAGGCAACGTTTCGGGCCAAAACCATTCTTCAAACTGATAGGGGGTGGCAGGGAGAAGGAAGAGAAAAAAAAGGGAGGAGGAGCCCGAGGGCTGGGGGATGGGAGGAGACAGCTTGAGGGCTAAGGAAGGGGAGGAGACAACAAGGGCTAACAAAATTGGGAGAATTCAATGTTCATGCCCGCCGGATGCAGGCTCCCCAAGCGGAATATGAGGTGCTGTTCCTCCAATTTCCAGTGTTGCTCACTCTGGCAATGGAGGAGACCCAGGACAGAGAGGTCGGATTGGGAATGGGAGGGGGAGTTGAAGTGCTGAGCCACCGGGAGGTCAGGTAGGTTCTTGCGGACCGAGCGGAGGTGTTTGGCGAAATGATCGCCCAACCTCCGCTTAGTCTCACCGATGTAGATCAGCTGCCATCTAGAGCAGCGGATGCAGTAGATGAGGTTGGAGGAGATACAGGTGAACCTCTGTCGCACCTGGAATGACTGCTTGGGTCCTTGAATGGAGTCTAGGGGGGAGGTAAAGGGACAGGTGTTGCATTTCTTGCGGTTACAACGGAAAGTGCCCGGGGAGGGGGTGGTACGAGAGGGAAGGGAAGAATTGACAAGGGAGTTGCAGAGGGAGCGGTCTTTGCAGAAGGCAGACATGGGGGGAGATGGGAAGATGTGGCGAGTGGTGGGGTCACGTTGGAAGTGGCGAAAATGACGGTGGATTATTTGTTGTATGTGACGGCTGGTGGGGTGAAAGGTAAGGACTAGGGGGACTCTGCCCTTGTTGTGAGTGCGGGGATGGGGAAAGAGAACAGTGTTGCGGGGTATGGAAGAGACCCTGGTGCAAGCCTCATCTATGGTGGAGGAGGGGAATCCCCGTTCCCTGAAGAATGAGGACATTTCTGATGCCCTGGTGTGGAACGTCTCATCCTGGGAGCAGATGCGGCGTAGGCGGAGGAATTGGGAGTGGGGGATGGAGTCCTTACGGGAGGCAGGGCGGGAAGAAGTGTAGTCCAGATAGCCATGGGAGTCAGTGGGTTTCTAGTGGATGTTGGTCAGAAGTCTATCACCTGCGATGGAGATAGTGAGGTCAATGAATGGTAGGGAAGTGTCGGAAATAGTCCAGGTGTATTTGAATGATCAAGAAAGATCAATGTAGTTGATGTCCAGGAGGAATGAAATCACACAGTCATAGGACCATATAGAATGGATGTATGCCCATCTGCCAACCGTGTACATGCCAACTATTAAATACCTAGTCCGATTTCACAACAATCATTTAATTGTCTTCAAAACCTTGGGGTTTCAAATGTAAACATTGATGCCTCCTTGAATAAATTAAAATAAATTAGTCAGATAAGATTTCTCTTAATGAAGCTCTGCTGAATATCCTTGATTAATCCTTGCCTCTCCAATAGCAAATTAATCATCAGAAGTCCCTCAGTATGTCCCTGCCACAGATGTTTTCCTGGACTGTGCACATGATATAGTTTATAACTGCCGAACCTCATAATTAGAGGCACCTCGAGTGGGCTTCAATGTGTCTGTGATATCTCTTGCAGCAGCTGCATAACCGTTGCTGCTCCTTTCTCCACCATCACAGTTCACCCTTCTGTGGCAGTAGAAACAACTTAGCAAGGTCCCACAAAAAACAAGTTTTTCTAACCTTAACAATTACATCAACCTTTTCTTTGATCAGTTATCGACCAATGGCATCTGCCATCAGGCCCAATTAAACCACTCCCTTCTACACAAGGGAAAATTTACTGTTGTTGAGCTTAATTTCATGCTCAGGAATCCACATGAAAACTTCTTCAAGAAATTAGAGATGTGACTCCTGTGAACTATGTGTGATTAGAGCATTAACTTGGTTGTGGTATAGCCTTGGACGCTCACATTTTTGGCTTAAATTATTTTTGTTTGATTACTTTCTTTTGAAATACGAATGAAAAATCTCATGGCCATTGATCTTCAGATAGTCTTTGATGTCAATCGTCGATCTTTAGACAGTTGGCTTTCTTTTTACCATGTTTACATGTGCATTTGCATATGACTGCTTCAATATGAGAGAAGTCTCTCTCAGTTGAGCATATAGATCCTGCAGTACAGGCAATGAGTAATATTCAGTAAGTCAATAATATGTTGGGGGTTCAAGTCAAGTCAAGTCAAGTCAAGTTTATTCGTCACATACACATATGAGATGTGCAGTGAAATGAAAAGTGACAATGTACAGGGCTTTGTGCAAAAAGACAAACAACAACAAACAATATTACAAACAGAATGTAACAGAATCACATATTCTTTTTCATATTAAATATTGTGGGCGGAAGGAAAAGGGAAAAAAACAGCAATTTAAAGAAAACGCAGTAGAGTGGTACAGTAAATTTAGTCCCTGGTGAGATAGGAGTTTACAGTCCCAATGGCCTCTGGGAAGAAGCTTCTTCTCAACCTGTTATGACCGTAGCAGCTGGAACAGTCCGTTGCATGGGTGGAAGGGGTCTCCCATGATTTTATTGGCTCTGGAGTTGCACCTCCTGTTGTATAGTTCCTACAGGGGGGCAAGTGATGTTCCCATAGTGCGTTCGGCCAAACGCACTACTCTCTGCAGAGCCTTCTTGTCCTGGGCAGAGCAATTCCTAAACCAGATTGTAATATTTCCGGACAAGATGCTTTCCACAGCCGCTGAGTAGAAGCACTGGAGGATCCTCGGAGAAACTCTGAATTTCCTCAATTGCCTGAGGTGGTCAAGGCGCTGCCTTGCCTTACTCACGAGTGCCGAGGCATGTGATGTCCATGGAATATCCTCAGAGATGTGGACTCCCAGATATTTAAAACAGCTCACCCTATCCACAGTATCCCCATTTATCCTCAATGGTGTGTACGTCCTCGGATGATGTGCCCTCCTAAAGTCCACTATTAGCTCCTTAGTTTTTTTGATGTTCAAGTGGAGGCTGTTGTCCTGACACTAGAGTGCCAGATCAGCAACCTCCTCCCGGTAGGCCTTCTCATCGTTGTCTGGCCCACCACCACAGGCCCACCACCACAGTGTCATCAGCAAACTTGATTATTGAATTGGAGCCTCGCCACACTGCCAGAACTGCCTGGCTTTGTTAAGTTATGAACAAAGTCATGCAGTTTCTTCTTTGCGTGTCTCAACAGCAGATGTTGCTTGATCACTATATGCAATGGTTTGATCAGCATGACGTGGTTTGTTTAACACTTTTTGTCGAGGCTTGTAATAAATTTGTCTTTATGTGTATGTAGACTTTGTACCCCTAAATACCAGTGTATCAATCTCTAATTATATTTGCATATTATTCTGTAAGCTTATCTAGAGGTAGTTGTACAATGCTCAAACAAAATACATTCTTCCAATCTAGTTTTAATTTGGTTGAGCCAATATTTTCCTAATAGAGTTAGTCTATTCGTGAAGTGAGCTATAATGATTTGTAGCTACATTTGTTGGCCATCATAAGAAACTACACAGCAGAGCTAATATAAGATGTTCTGTATCCACCCGTGCATTCACAGTCTCTCATGTAATACTGTGCAGAACATGCAGAGCATGTGAAAAATAAAAACCTGGAAAGTTTATCTAGTTTATTCAAGATTCTGCACATACCGGAAAAGATGCAAAAAAGATTAAATACAGTACATTCAACTCATTTCCATAAACTACAAAAGCTGATTTCTATCTCTGGTCCACTTTACTATCTGATCCCCATATAGAGTCATAGATTGATACAGCACGGAAACAGGCCCTTCAGCCCAACTTCCCCATGCCAACCAACATGTCCCATCTACACTAGTCCCGCCTGGCTCCGTTTGGCCCATATCCCTCTTAACGTCCTATCTATGTACATGTCTACTTGTTTTTTAAATGTTGCTATAGTCCCTCCTTCAACTACCTCCTCTTGCAGCTCGTTCCATGCACCCACCAGCCTTTGTGTGAGAAAGTTACCCCTGAGATTCCTATTAAATCTTTTTCCCTTCACCTTATGTCCTCTGGTCGTCGATTCCCCTACTCTGGGCCTCCCAATCTATTCCTTCTCATGATTTTATACACCTCGATATGATCACTCCTCATACTCCTGCACAGATCATCTGATTATCATCTGATTATTTGTGTGTGCAAGGATGTTACTTGAGCTGTTCATTTCCAGATCATGACGAGGCACAGCCAGGAGCCCAAGAAGCTGAAGAAATTCAATACAGTCAATCAATTTCCTGAGATTCCCAGATTTCGGGATACATTGCTTTTGCCAGTTAGATTGTCTCTGCCAGACCTTAGCTATTTTCATTATAATGGTCCTCCATATTATCTTTAATAAAGGCTTAGCAGAGTTGCCTATTTCACAATTATACCTTTGCTCAATATATATATCTGAAAATCTCTATAATAGGATTATCCCCTAACTTTCTACTGTTTATAATCTGCTATTACAGAGCTGATATTAATCTGTTGGAGTCATGCAGTCATGAGAGTTGAGGTGGATGGCAAGTTCTCAGGATGTCTATAAGGATGGGTGGGGAGATTTGGGTGTAGGAAGCTGCTTGGCTGGTGTTATCGCACGGAACTCAACTTCACAGGCTTCATCCGCCTCCAGACAAACTATGGCTGGAAGTAATAGTTCTGAACCTCCTGCACCTATTTTCTATGTTTCTATTAGAGCTCTTGGGGCTAGCGGAATCAAGGGATATGGGGAGAAGGCAGGCACGGGTTACTGATTGTGGATGATCAGCCATGATCACAATGAATGGCGGTGCTCACTCGAAGGGCCGAATTGCCTTCTCCTGCAGCTATTTTCTATGTTTCTATTCAATGGTCAAACAGGAGACATTGAATGGGGATGGTCGATCCGTAATGATGTAATGAAAGAAGGTGAAAGACTGAAAGCTGGATTCAAGGGGGGTGGGGGTGGATTGCATTGTGGTAAGTTGTGGGAAGATATGCTCTTTTCTTGAGCTGTGTTAAGAAGATTACGGAGTCAGTATGTCAAGGAGGACTCTAACTTCCACAGGTGCACAGTAGAGAGCATGCTGACCGGCTGCATCGTGGCTTGGTTCGGCAACTTGAGCGCCCTGGAGCGGAAAAGACTACAAAAAGTAGTAAACACTGCCCAGTTCATCTTCGGCTCTGACCAAACTTCCATCGAGGGGATCTATCGCAGTCGCATGCCGCCGAAAGGCTGGCAGCGTCATTAAGGACCCACACCTTCCTGGCCACACATTCATCTCCCTGCTACCTTCAGGTAGAAGGTACAGGAGCTTTAAGACTGCAACGACCAAATCCGGAATAGCTACTTCCCCACAGCCATCAGGCTATTAAACTCGGCTTGGACAAAACTCTGAACATTAATAGCCCCTTATCTGTTTGTTTGCACTTTACCAGTTTATTTATTCATGTGTGTATATATTCATATAATGGTATATGGACACACAGATCTGTTCTGTATTCATGCCTACTATGTTCTGGTGTGCTAAAGCTAAGCAAGAATGTCATTGTCCAATCAGGGACACATGACAATAAACTCTCTTGAACTTGAACTTGAGAGCAATCCTACTACTCTTGATGCCTCAAGAAAATCAAGAAAAGCAATAACACCTAAAGCCATGTTGGATCTTTCCTTGGTCTAGTTTATGTTCCTGGCATAAAAATGAAAAATGCAGGAAATGCACAGTGGTCAGGCAGCAACTATGGAGGGGGGAAACAGAATTAATTTATCAAATAGACTTGCATCTCTTCCACATATGGCCCATGACCTGCAAAGGATATACAACATTTTGTTTTTGTTGCAGACTTCCAGTATCTATAGATTCATGTAGAGCTGGTGGTGAATCCACAAAAATCATCAAGCAAATCTTCAGTTAAAAATAACATCTCAAGATTACAAGATGTTTGGAATCGCTTAGGTTACGGTTAAAATCAATGTTGGTTTTAACCAAGAACCCGAGGTTAGTAAAGACGCACAAGATCAGAATGATGAAACCGAGGTGACTTCCTGATTTTTACAATAATTCAAGGTTCAGTTTGGCTCATAGACTGTTCATTAATTCTGGAATTATCTGACTTACCAAGACTGAACCCATAGACCATGTACTTGGTTGTCTCACCCTGTTTGCTTCATTAATTCTTCTCAATTCTAGTCTACTGAGCTTGCAGTCTAGCACTGGCTTCGAGTTAAACTATGCCATGATTTTTAAATTCTTACCGTTGTTTGTGTATTTCCTAAGATCTTGCCCTGCCCTAGCCCTGCATTCTCCTTCACAACTTCAACCCTCAAAATTGTTATGCTCCTTCATTTCTAGCCCTTTCCCCACATGTTGATATCTTTACCTTTAATGACTCTTCTTTCAATAGACCAGATCATTAACATCTCTAATTTATCCTTAGATAACATGGTAACAGATTCCCTTTTGAAACTGTGCCCTTGAAGTGCATTGGGATGCTCCATTGGATGCACTATGTGAATGCAAGTTAATTGTTCAAATCAATATTTGGCTTGTTGTAAATTGTTCATTTCTAAGCTTCCCCCTTGTCTAGTTCCAGTAAAATCACTGAATCAAGCACTTGAAACAACTAAATTTTATTTTAACAAAAGCGCGTTACAGTTCAACCACTATACCTATCCCACTGCGGGTTTGATCCTCATGTCTGCCTGTTCAAGCCCTCTAGGCCTCACTCAGACACCCCAGTTCATGCAGTCCAAAGCGCTCTCCCGGAAGATTGACGCTGAACCTCGTAGTAGCGGACTTTTATATGCCCCGGGACCTCAAGGGGCCGAACCACATGGGAGTGGTCTCTTAATAACCCAATTACAGATATCGATTAACCCCATACATAACAATCATTTCCCTAACCCAATAATACAAAAGCTCATACATTGTATAAGAAAGAAAGCTCTCGAAGGAAGATAACAAGAACAAACATTGAAACTTATGGCCCAAGATTCAAACAATTTCTCCAAGGCTCAACAGTTCGACCATTCATCAATTAACAGGATGACCATCTTGTAACATTATTTATACTGTTTATAATGCTTTTGCAGCGACCCAATAGAAATGATGCATTTAAATTTGCAAAACCACTATACATGTTAGCAATTTAAGAGAAACATGGAGAACACCTGGACCCCTTACCATCCTGGACCCCTTACCATCAGTCTGACCCTAAACTGGCTGGCGCCGATCAAAGCCTGTAAAGTTCAGCTGACAAGTGCAGGGATTCTCCATTTTATGGTGTCTTTAAATTAGCCAATTTTAACATCGAGAGTGTATTTAAAAAATCATATGTATTTTGTATGATATGATCTTCAATAGGAATAATTGCCTGAGATAGTTTTAAAATTTGGTCTACTGTGTTTATTTTTGCTGCAATGAAGATAAACATTTTTGCAGCAGCTATTACTCAGTTTGTAGCATATTTGTTTCTGAGGTAAAATGTGGGTTCAAGTCCCACTCCAGAGCCTTAATCATAACAATCTAAAATAACATTCTGGCACAGTCTTGTTGAAGTTAATGGCCTTAGGATGAACAAATATCTGTTATCTTAAGTGGAGAAGGGGTCATTATTCCTACTTTGTAGAAGAACGAGGCAGTTCTCCCTTGTGGACTGATCAATATTAATACCTCACTCAACAAGAGAGCTTGTTGTGAATAAATTGACTGCTACATTTCCTGGATTAAAATTGTGATTATGCTTTAAAATAGTAAGATTAAACGAGAACTTACCAGTTTGAAGTTTGATCTTTATTTTATGAGGAGTTACGATGAGGGATTACGTGAAGAAGAAGCCCCGCCAGTCCGCATGCACGTCAATCTTCAAAGCAACGGTGTGAAATCACAGGTAACAGTAATTGAAATAACATAGTAAGTTCAGAAACCTAGAACTACCAGATGACCTTTGTGAGAGAGGGTTGAGAGTGGAGGGCAAGTAATCAATCATCGTAACTCCTCATAAAATAAAGATCAAACTTCAAACTGGCAAGTTCTCATTTAATCTTACTATTTTACTTCGGAGTCACGTGAGTGATTCCGTGAAGATTTCAAAGCTCTGTGATTTCATGCCGTGAGAAGCGAGTCTACACAACCACAACTGCTTCATTGACAGATGAGGGAAACATTCATAATGCATACAGACATGACATAGATTTAAAACATGCTGATGCTGTTTAATGAACAAGTAATAATAATAGTAACCCCTCTCATCTGGATGAAACTATAAATAGAACCTAAAATAGAGTTGGCAAATACCTCTGGTCTAGCAATGGGTTATTATAAAATGTTTGGAAGTTAATTTGTTTGACCATGCTGCAGCCGTTAGGATGTGGTCCAGGGAACATAAGTAACCCTTGCTGCTGATGTTGTAGCAGCCCTGGTGGAGTGAGATTTGGAATCAGTATCTACTCCTGCATAAGTCAAACCCCGTTTTATCACCTGGAGATGGTCTGAACGGATACCTTTTTATAAAGTTTTTTGTAACTAACAAGCATTGCTAGTTCAGAGCCTTGAAAGCTCTTGGTGACCTTGACGTATTGTTGTATATTTGTGCCCTCACATAACCGGAAGTCCCTGGGTATGCCATGAACTAGTCTGAGACCTGACACCTCTTCTGCTCTGCTTAATTAAACCTCTCTTCTGCTCTGCTTAATTAAATCATAAAAATAAAATATTATATATTTTATTTACAGATGTAATCATTCTGTCCCGTCGCAATTATGTAGCGACTGAACCGTTTGCGCTGAAACCAGCGCCATGAGGATAACTACCTTATGAGAGCCGGCCAAACCTGAGGATGTAGCTGGAGCACCCTGGTGTAGTAGTGTTAACACAATGTCAATATCCCATACTGTCCAGTACTTCTCCTGGGAGAACTTGTGTTAAAGATATCCTTTACAAACTTGAAACCCGACAGAATGGGCTCCATTTGCTGCAGCAAATATGATGAGAAAGCATGTTGGGCACAGTTAATGACACTATAACTCATTTATTGTCAAAAGCCCATTTAAAAATGAACTCCAAGACGTCAGTAATCTGTGCCATATTAAACATAACATTAGCATTAAACAAAACACTTCCCATCTCTTGAAAAGGAAATGTACTGCTTTTTTTAGTGTTATCCCAGCACTCTGAGGTGAACACATACATGGATCGGTGTGACAACCCAAGCCATAGGGGTAGTCTATTCAGAATCTGCAAGTCATAAATTGATGTTATCATGCAAAGACTGGTTTCCCGAGCCACAGGCTGAACTGGCAAAGTTTATGTTTAGAATAACTGTATAAGGTTGTATTATTATTCCCGACAAAGCGGGAAACAAAGCTGCATAGGCCGGTCAGACAGTAGGAAAAACCTAAAGCGGGATCTTGATGACTTTATTTGAAGACCCGACTGATGAGGCAAAATGGAAGAAAACATAAAAGACTATTCCTCCTCCTTGTAGCGAGAATGTATCTCTCGCCACTGTTATGCCACATATTTTTGCAACCGGTGAATAAGCATGAAAACAACATATCAATATTCGGTGTTCCATCAAACCAGAATTTCATAAATACTGTGTGATCCAACACCCATTCTGTGTTGTCATTGATCTGTACTTGATGATACACCAGTGGCAAATGTATTAGGTAAACTATTACAGGATACTTTTACTTGATTGCACCCATGTGACTAACATATGCCACCATCATAGTGTATCAACTATGTATGTATCAACGAAGTTGAGCATGCAGATTATGCATATTCGCTCAATCACTCTTTAACCCATAGAATGCACGTAATTATAGATAGTTGATACCAATAACTGAAGAATTGGTAATTCATGCAAATCTCCTCCACCTCCAAACTAGAGATGACATTCGCAATTTTCCACGTTAGAGCCATTAGCATCATTTTGCAATATAACTGAACATTTTTCTGACCAAACTACTGGAGCAATGCTGAATACTGTTCGTCCATCATTGTGACTTTGGTAGCTTCAGCTGGTAATAGCATAGGTGTGTTAATAATGACCTACATGGCACTTGAGAGGTTGCCACTTGGCACAATGTCAGTTCTTACACTTGCACAGCTGAATCACAGCTAGCATATTGCCAATTACTCTTGTCTCCGATGATCGCTGTAAATGGGAACATCCTATGAAATCAGTTGTTAGTCAGTAACGAAGTTTCCTATTCGGAAAAGTTTATACTGCACATGCGAGTTAAACGACATTCTCCATCTTTCATAATGAACAGGCCACGCCTGCCATCATTTCGTGCCTCTCGAATGACAACTCTGGCCCGATATCCGAGCCTGTCTTGAAAGACAATCCTGGCCATAATACTGAGTCTACATCATAATTCTGAACATTCCTCTAAAGGCAACTCTGGCCATAATTCTGAGCCTGCCTTGAAAGACAATTCTGGCCACAATTTTGAGCCTGCCTTGAAAGACAACTCTGCCCATATTTCCGAGCAATTCCATACCTGCTTGGAATGCTAGCATTGTCCAGTTTTACGTGGTTAGATGCCGCTAGTAGATGACACTGTCTTAACCATTTGTGTATTGTACAACCAAGTGTAAATATTACCAACTTGTAAGTGGTCCACTTACCCCACGTTTCGGAAGTGCCTGACCGACCTATGTGCCTGGTTACCTTAGTTGTAGAGTAAAACTGGTAGGGTGCGTGGAACTCCGCCCAGCTTTCATGCTGCCACCAGCTTCAGTGACCCGCTTAATGCCGATGAAGATGTGGGGTGCGTGGTCGCCGAAACGATGAAGCTTTGCTCATTGTTGGTACCTTGATTGGTCCGACAGCTTTTGCTTCGTCCTCCAGGTTTTGCCTGTTGAATAGGTACCTTAATAGAAGATTCGGCGGCTGGCTCTAATGTCCCCCTGATAGCGCTGTTCACTGCCGGTACACATGTGCTCCAGTATGTTCCAGAGACATACTTTAGAACTTGAAGTCAGTTATATACTCACCACTCGCACCCCTCCTCAAAGAGGGTGAATCGTAGGCAGCCCTAAAACAGGTGCTGCCGCAGGTCCCTGACACCAGGCCCTTCCAACGGACCTATACCAGGATGGAACATTTTTTCCCTGATTCTGTTGTGATGGCAAACCTTGCTGCCAGGAATGGTACCTCTGACACGTGCCCTTCATCCCTTGGGGTAGGCTCCCCGGCTATATCCTCAGACTCGGCGTCAGATTTACACTGACCCGGCATGCTCTCCTTCTCCAAGAGGGAGACATTAAGCAGCCCTGTCCCAGGCGCTGCTGGTGCGGGCACTTCTCCATAGGCCGGCGCTGCCACAGATTCGGCGTCAGATTTACACTGACCCGGCATGCTCTCCTCCTCCAAGAGGGAGACATTAAGCAGCTCTATCCCAAGAGCTGCTGGAGCGGGCTCTCCCATAGGCCGGCGGTGACGCAACTCCTCTGTTCGAGTGTATCTAGATGGAGCATCCTCCCCATTAGGAGCTCTATCCTGGACAACCCTCAAATATATTATGCATTACCGGAGGGGAACCCTCCAGGCCCGCAAGACTGCTTTATAAAATCAAGGCCATTACAGGTCATAGGCTAATTAATAGTTAAAGGTAAAACCTCATGACCAACAAGTCTATTTGGTAACAACTTAAATTTAACTGGATAGAGGAACCCAATTTCTCGAATATAGTTTGAGGCTGAAACAGTTGATTTTAACAAAATACAGCTTTAAAAATATCCAGACAAGACATAACAATTGTTTTTGAACTCTGAGTAGTCCACTTTGCAATGCTTTACTGTTATCAAACTGTTATCATTGCCTCATCATAGCAATTGCCTCCTCCTGATCATTTCAAATATCCACGGGGCTGAACGACTTATTGTTGGTTTTACCCCATGTCCTGGGGACCACTGTGGTCTGGGAGCCGCTGACCACACTGTCAGCGACTCTGGTGGTGATGCCGCCTTTGTCGTGGATTTACCCATTCAAGGGAACTGCAGCGGTCTGGAAGCCACTGACCGCATTGTCAGTGACGGGGATCGCGAACCCGACATCCGCCGGCTATCCGCTTCTGCGGTCGGAACCAGGGTCTCCCCACAGCCCATAGCCGGTTTCCCTCGCCGGGCTCTATGACAAATCCATCAGGAAACCTCTGTAAAAAGAGGTTCCTGCAAGGAAATCAGAACCTGGTAAGAAATAAACACTTACCTGTAGGTTTAAACTTACCGCTGGCAGGAGCGATACGCCTGCCAGTCCGGTGCTTCGCCATGTGAACGACGTAATGATGCGCATGCAGACTGGCGGGGTTTCTTCTTCACGGAATCACTCACATGACTCCGAAGTAAAATTATATCATTCTTGCGAGTGGCTATATATATATATATGTGTTATGTGTGTGTATGTGTGTGTGTGTGTGTGTGTGTGTGTGTGTGTGTGTGTGTGTGTGTGTGTGTGTGTGTGTGTGTGTGTGCGTGTGTGTGTGTGTGTGTGTATACACACACACACACGCGCACACATATATATATATATATATATATCTCTAAATCTGACGTATACCTGATGGCCAATTTGTGGTTACACCTGCAAAGACATATATATATATATGTATAGATATATGCCTTTTTTTCCAGATGCAACCATAAATTGACCACCAGGTATATATATATATATATATATCAGGTATATGTCAGATTTAGAGCAATAAAAGTCATAAAGCAATATAAATCTGTGCTAATCAATAACCACCCATTTACACTAATTTTACATTAATCCCACATTTTTAATTGATGTTATTTTTCCATCAAGTTTCCTCCAGATTCAACCACTGACCTGTACCCTATGGGCAAGTAGTAGTGGCAATGTAAATCTACTAACCTGCAGGTCTGTCGAATGTGTGAGGAAATCTATGTGATTAAGGGGTGAATGTGCAATATCAACACAGACAGCACCGGAAGTCCGTGTTGAAGCCAGATGTCTGGAATTATGAGGCAGCAGCTCCACTAGATGTACCACTGTTATAATGAATTGTTATATTCTTCAATGCCAATAGTTATTTTCCACTCAAAAATACAAGATGACATTTTCACACAGATTAATAACTTTCAACTACATGTCCTTCCATTGTCACACTGTTCTTGCTTGGAACCCAGGGATGATACAAAGCTATGCTTATGCTTCCTAGAGTAGAAACTGACAGAAGATGAGGTTGGACTACACATTGTTCGTTGTACCAACTGCCTAAATAATTCTATTTAAATTTTTCAGTTTATGCTAATCTCGCTAAAAAAAACCTAAAATCTCTTGAGACTGATTAAAATCATGTTCAATTTAAAACCCCAGACTGACATATTTATTCAAGACTGATGTTTAACAGTATTTGTAAGCTTTGAGTTATTTTGCTTTGAATGGAGTGACACTGTTGTTTAGGAGACACAAGAAACTGTAGATGCTGGAATCTTGTGTACATACAGACTGCTGGAGGAACTCAACACGTCATGTAGCATCTGTTTTTAAGCATATTCAAATTCCTTATGGATACAGGTTTGAATAATATTCAGAATAACACAGAAAAAATATATTTCATCAGTTTGAATGGGCAAAATAGGATTACATTGTCGATTTGAATAGGTATGGGTGATTCTTCAGTAAGTGTCTACTTTGGTGTCCTGCTACTTTGCTGTATATAAGGAAAATCCATAATTCCGTCCCACTTCTTCTTTTTCTACATTGTTAATAAGCATAATCCTCATAAATAAAGATTATTTATGAATGAATAAATTAATAAAGTTTTATTTTTTAATTTTTTTCCCGATGTTCAATGACCCCCCCCCCCTCCAGAAAACCGTATGCCCCGATGGTTACTTGTGAAAGTCGGCATATCTATTTAATGGGGGATCTATCTGAAATGAAAATACTTTTAAACAGTAGGTATTAACAATTAAAATATTTTTCACCCTTAAAAAGAATCCTCTATTCTTGATAAAATTATAAATCTTACCGTTTTTAACAAAACATTTCTTGTCCCAACGATTGGATTCAATTACCGTCACTCACTTTTGTTGATTTAAATGGAAAAGAAGCGCATTTCCGCCCTTAAAAGACCGCGGAATTCGAAAGTCCCCTACCTTATGAATTTCTCCTGATTTGCGGGACGAGAAGCTTGTGAAAATTCCGTTTTTTGCTGCATATGGGTGAGTACCTTTAATCAGCACCACCTCTGAACGGTGCTGAACTCCTAGAAAATAAAAAACATTTTGTTCATTTTTGATTTGTTCTGGAGACCAAATTGTGCCATGTGCCATTCGTCCAATGGCCGTCCGGCGAGGCCATCCTGGGCTAACGGCTTGAGCTACCATACCCATCATGGCCACCTCCATAAGTTAACCCCCGATCTCAATCTAACTCCAGCTCCAGCTGGACACAAAGCATTTTGCAGCCGTCGCCTCTTCCTGTGACCCGATGTCCCTCTCCACGCCCAGCCCCCTTCAGCCCTTGATCCCCCTAGCCCTAGCCATAGCCCTAGCCCTAACCCGAACCCTAACACCAGCCATAAGGCCTAGCCCTAGCCCTAACCCGATTAAGAATAGAGGATTTTTTAAAAGGGTGATGAATATTTTAATTATTAATACCTACCGTTTAAAAGTGTCTTCATTTCAGATAGATCCCCCATTAAATAAATATTCCGACTTGAAATTTTACAAGTAACCATTGAGACATGGGGTTTTCTTTTTCTGGGGGGGGGGGGGGGGGGGGGGGCAACGAACATTGGTATATAAAACAAACAATTAACACCTTATTCATTTAGGGTCTAATCTTTATTTATGAGGATTAGGTTTATTAACAATATAGAAAAAGAAGAAATGGGATAGAACATGGATATACCTTATATACAGCATCAAAGTAGCAGGACCCTAAAGTCGACAGTTACTGAAGAGTCACCCTTTAGTCATCTCCATCACGTAACACTCCCGGGCTTGATCATCTCCATCTTGCTGAGTCATGTCCGTCACATAAGTATTTTATGCTCATAATGTGTAAAATAATACAACAATTATCATAATTATGAATTGTAATTGATAAATGGATATGCTTTTGCCTATTCATCTGAAGTTAATATTGTTTTAGAGGAAGTTGGTGGAAAGTCATGTGACTTACCATTCTTGCTGAAAATCACCACTTTTTTTGGCAGTAAACTGTTAGATTTGAAGTTTTAAAATCAATACGTTAGACTGAAACATTTTTTTTTGGTGGTTTATTTGAGGAAGATTATAATTTGAAAGTGTGACAAAAATGTGATTTAATATTCTTAAATCAGTTATATTTTACAGTGTTGTTCATCATAAAAATGCAACGGATATGACTGAATGCAATGGGCAATCTGGTAAAAGTAGAGAAAAAAATTAATTAAGTTCCATAAAAGATTGCGCCAAACATATTTTTCCCATAGTAGAGATGTTCATCTATGTGAAACAACATTCAAAGTTTTATAATCGGTTTTCCAGAAATTTCAAAGTAGACACTTACTGAAGAATCACCCGTATGTGGGGATATTTTGGAACACTACAATATGCATGGACTGCAGATGTCCACTACTTTTACGATCATGGGAATAATGGGCTCCTCTGAGCTGTTGACCTTTCAATTTAGATGCTGTCTGATCTGTATCTTTACTTAATTTACCCAACTTTGCTTGGTAATTAATACAGTATAGCCCCACCACATTTACCTAACTGTGCTAAAAATTTCATTTCAGTCAACAGCTACACCTATTTGAATGCGAGTTTGTGAATTTAATCCTTTGAGATCAAATAAATCTTGTAAATTTGCACTTGATGACTTCTTAAGTCAATATACTCTTTTTTTTGTCCCACTCCCCTTACTACAATCTGCCCGAAGAAGGGTCTCAATCCAAAACGTCACCCGTCCACTTTCACCAGAGATGCAGCCTGAACTGCTGAGTTCTTCCAGCATTTTGCACCTATCTTTGGTATAAACCAGCATCTGCAGTTGCTTGTTATTACATTTTATTATATTTCAGTATATTCTCTCCTGCAGGATGTTACCCAAAAGAGAACAGTGCGTTCCAGATGGGTCCCAATCAAGGCCTTGTAAACCTGGTATCACATCTTCATTTTCCAATTCAGATTATCAATAGACAATAGGTGCAGGAGTAAGTCATTCGGCCCTTCGAGCCAGCACCGCCATTATCATGTGCTAAAAATTAACTTCTCAACAAGCCTTTACTTTGCTTGTTAGTACTGGTTTGTTTTCATGGCCAACTTTGGTTCTCTAAAACTCTTCATATTGCATATTGCATATACAACTATGACACAGTTCTTTGGATTGTAAGTAGATGATTCTTTGCATCTGCATGGTTACAATTAAACTGCCAATATTTTACCCTTGCAGTCTTCTACATCCTGTTATATCATCTTTACATTTTCAAAATCTACTGTGCCTGCAAGTTAAGTATCTTCTGTAGTTCTGGGCATAAATATTCCATCATTCATGCATTAATATACATGGACTCAATACAATCCCTGGGAGTATTCCCTATGACATCTCCCTAATCATAGAACATTTTTTATCACTACTCTCTGTCTACTACATTCCAACCAATTATCAGTCTGTCGGCTAAAATGACCTCTAATTCTGTGTGATTTTCATTTCGCTTAATAACCGTTCATTGTCGCAGAGGAAAATACCTCTGGCAGTCCATGTGAACAATATTCACTGACAATTCTCAGCCCTCAATGCCAATGACCACCTCAAAAAAAATTCCAAAACATTATTCAAACTCGATTTACCATAATCCATCCTGGCATTGAGATCAACTTTGAAAGTTAATGTTCCCTCGCTTGCATTTCAAAGATTTCAAAGGTTTCAAAGGTCTTTTATTGTCACATGTACCAATTAGGGTACATTGATATGCGAATGATCATACAGCGATACGAAAAAAAAGCAACAAGACACACAAGTACATAAAAGTTGACATAAGCATCCACCGCAGCATATTCCCCACATTCCTCACTGGGATGGAATGCAAAAAAGTCCAATCTTCTTCCTCTTTATAGGCCATTCTCACGGGGCGACTTGACGCAAGATGTAACCAGAGTGAAGTGGTCATGGTCTAGCACGATATCACATGATATAACGGGGGGTAGATAAAGAGTTCCCACGGTACTCGGCATTTCTGTTATTTGTGCGAGTGACTTGTCCGTCTCCCGAGCTTTCCCGTTAAATCTTGAATGAACATTGTGAACTGTGAAGTGTCACGTGGCACAAATGATGTCACTTTTTTTTTCACACACTATAAATATCCTCCCTTGGTTGAATTGGCTCATTTGGAGACATGCCTGTACTGATGCCGTGACTTTACTGCAGGAAGATGCCACATTACTTAGACGATGTTAGTTGCGCTCAAGTTTAAATTTCCAACGTGTGTTTCAGAAGTACCACAGATCCCCACCTTTATAAATTTCTATCTGGCAGTGTTTTCTGTCTCAGGAATTTCAGCCCTTTGTCTATATTTGATGACAGTAACTACAGACAAAGGGCTGAAATTCCTGAGACAGAAAACACTGCCAGATAGAAATTTATAAAGGTGGGGATCTGTGGTACTTGTAAAGAGTCAGCGCAGAATCCTTGATAATCAAAAACTGTCTGAATCAGCAAGTTAGACACAAAATGCTGGAGTAACTCAGCGGGCCAAGCAGCATCTCTGGAGAAAAGGAATAGATTCCATTTTTGGTCGGGACCCTTCTTCGGGATGATTGTAGGGGGGAACTGGAAGCAAGAAAAGACCGGGACAAATCAGGGCCAACAACAGATGACCTCAGCAGGGTATTTTGAAGAGGGGTCCCGACCCGAAATGTTGCCTAACCCTTTCCTCCAGAGATGCTGCCTGACCCACTGAGTCACTCCAGCACTTTATGTCAATATTTGGTTCCCTGATAGGCCAATTGTTGGCTAGGAATAGTGTGATCCCAAGAGGGGACCATCGTTGCAAACCTTGGCCTTGTTAACCGACATTTACTGCATGGGGGGGGGGGGGGGGGGGGGGGGGGCAGGAAGGGGTGGGCAGGGGAGAGAGAGTGTAAGTTACCTAAAATCAAATAATTCAATGTTCATAGTGAACACAGACACAAAATGTTGGAGTGACTCAATGGGTCAGGCAACATATCTGGAGAAAATTAACAGGTGGCGTTTGTGTCTATCTTCGGTAAAAACCAGCATCCGCAGTTCCTTCCTGCACAATGGATCTCAGTGTAAGTTTCCGACTCCCGTTGGCAGGCTATTCGGCCCACAGCCCGCCCAGCGATGACTAACCCATGTCACAGGGGGATGGTGTGAAGACGGAGTTAGACAGAGCTTGATTAATGTTACGGTTGGGGAATGGGCCATAATATGGCCAGGGAAACGCTGTTATTCATGACGCCCCCTCCGCCCTTTCCCAGCTGTTCTCAATCGCACCCCTGGCCACACAAAAATTTATACTTTAAGAAGGAATACACGGAACATTTAAACTCAGAACGCTTCTAACAGAGTGAGCCATGTGAGCACTTTGATCATTCTCCCTGTATTTGCATTTGACAAAATAGTCGGAAAAAAATGTTTAAAAGTGTTCATACCTTTTGTTATGCCTAATTGGCCCTTACCTCTGCGAAAATAGTCTGATATTCGTATGTGAAATGTCACCAACAATAATTGATTCTATTATTAATTGACTAATAATTGACTATTAGCGGAAAGATGCAATTCTGATCTAATATTATCAATGCCTCTGTCTTTGGAAGCAACACCAGCAATTTATTAAATCTGACTACATGCGGCACAGTGGTAGAGTTGCTGCCTCACAGCCCCAGAGACCGGGGTTTGATCCTGACCATGGGGGAGAGAGAGAGAGTGTAAGTTACCCAAGTCAGATCTGGGAAGAAAAACATAAAAAGCTGGAGTAAGTCAGCGGGTCAGGCAGCATCTCTGGAGAAAAAGAATAGGTGGCGATTCGAATCGGAACCCTTCTTCAGACATCCTAATCAGAATTGAGTCTGAAGATGTGTCTTGGCCCGAAACATCACCTATTTTTCTCCAGAGATGCTGCTTGACTCGCTGAGTTACTCCAGCTTTTTGTGTCTGTCTTCGGTTTAAATCAGCATGTGCAGTTCACTCCTTACACGTGTCTCTGGAGAACATTGATTGGTAGCGTTCCGGACCCTGCTTTGGAAAGGCATCGATCGCTTGTCGGCGAGGACTCCGAGCTGTATCTCTCAAAGAAGTACATGTGAAAAATTTCTCACAGATCAGTAAAGTCCCTTTTAAAGATTATAGTTATTTTCTTAACATAACTCATGAATAAGTTGATGTCCATATGCGAATGCAAATCTTTATTTTTTAAATTCAATCCCACAGAAGACAATTTTTACTCACCTTCTGTCCCCTCTGTCCAGCTTCCGGGTTCACTGTTCGTAGGAGTTCCCACGGTAAACACAAGAGTTATTACGGATATCGCACTGGCCACTACGTCCCTATAATGTTGCAATGTTCAACCACAAGTGTACAAGTAACTCTTGGAGAAATTCAAGCTTGCTTGAATTTTCTCCCGAGTCACCAAGTTACACGAGTACCTGCCGTTAGCGCCACGGTGGTCCACGGATGCCGTACGGTTATCGCATGAGGTTCCCACGATGTTCAACTCTGGTTAACTCTTGCATCAAGTCGCCCCGTGAGAATGGCCTATAACTTTATTCTCCCGTGGTCGGGGCGATCAAAGCTCCTGCAGCTGGCGGTTGAAGCCCCCATGTCGGGGCAATCGAAACTCCCGTGTCAGAGCGGTCGAAACTCCCACGGCATGGAATTCCCAAAATTCACAGGGACCGTGAGCTCCATGATGTTAAAGTCCCCAAGCACCCACGGTTGGAGCTCCGAGGTTGATCCCTGGCAAAGGGATCGCAGGTTCCACGATGTTAAAGCTCCATAGGCTCCCGCGGTGGAGCTCTCAAAATTGGTCCCCTGCCAACTACTAGATGTTAGGCCGCAGTGCGGACATATATAATATATGGGAAAAAAATCACATCTCCGTCACGGTAAACAATTAGAAAACGTTCCCCCTAACCCCCCTTTCCACCTCCCCCCTCCCCCCCATAAAACAAGCTAAAGAACACTAAAAACATACATTTAACACATTCTATTAAAACACAAAGAATGAAAGGACAGACAGACTGTTGGCGAGGCAGCCATTGCTAGTGCCATCCGGTGGTGAACATCAACCAAAATTTCTGAAACTCTGGAGTAAGGCTTGAATGCAGAGTCTGAATGCTGGAGTAAATCAGTGGGTCAGGCAACATCTCTGGAGAACACGGAGAGATAGAGACTGATGATAGTCGGGGGGGGGGGGGGGGGGGGGGAGAAAGTTGGAAGAGAGATGGGGACAGGACGAAGCAATGCAAGTGATAGTGGATACAGGTGAGGGGGGTGGTCATTGGCAGATGGGTGGACAAAGGCCAAAGATGAAAAGGATACAAAAGTTTGTGAGATGAGAGAAGAGGCATGAATTGAGAGGCCAGATGAGATGACGTGGATGGAAGAGGATGGGGTGAAGGAGGGCAGGATAGTAGGAGAAATGGGTATGCAACCAGGTGGGGCACAGGGAAAAGAGGGAAAAGAAAAAAGGTGGGGGGTTACCGAATATTGAAGAAATCAATGCTTATACCATTGGATAAGCTACTGAAGCAGAATATGAGGTGCTGTTTCTTTAGTTTGCAAAAGGCATCCCTCTGGCAATGTCGGAGGCCCAGGACAGAAAGGTTAAAATGGGAGTGGGAGTTAAAATGTTTAGCAACCGGGAGATCCAGTAAGCTTCGACATACCAAGCAAAAATGTTAGGCGAAATGTCACCTAGTCTAGGTTTGGTTTTGCTGATGTAAAGGAGGCCATATCGGGAGCACTGAATGCAATAGATGTGGTTAGAGGAGGTGCATGTGAAGCTTTGTCAGACCTGGAAGGGCAGCTGGGGTCCCTGGATAGATGTGAGTGAGAGGTGTAGGGAGAGGTGTTACATCCCACATTCAGTGCTACCAATGTGGCCTCCTTTACATTAGTGAGACCATCTGGGAAGAGGAGGAGCAAGATTAGAACTGTGGAAAACAGAGGGCTTTTTCCACAAGTGCAGGAGAATGAACACGTTTACTGAAGATGGATGTTCTAGAGTTGATCTAGTTTTTACCCCTAGGCTTTGACATAATCTACACTCAAGGGAAGAGGTGCACTTGCATCTCTATCAACCTCATGTATTGTATCTGGTGCTCCCAACGTGGCCCCCTTTACATAGACGAGATCAAGCACAGACTAGGCAATCATCATGCTGAACACATGTGTTCTGTCCACCAAGGCCTGCTGGATCTCCAGGTTGCTAACCATTTTAACTCCCTTCTCAGAACCATATCGGCCATTCTATACTTGGCCTCCTCCACTGCCAGGGAGAGGCCATGTGCAAACTGGCGGAACAGCACCTCCTATTCATACATGCAAAGTCCTCTCTGAAGGCAAATTGCAGATACATATTTTACTTTAAAAACAGAAAATGACGGAAAATCTTTGCTGATTAGGCTGCATCTGTGGAAGGAGAAACAGTCACGTTTTGAGCCTATGACCCTTTATCAGAAAATGATTTGATTTGAATGGGTAAGTAAGATTACCAAACAAAATGAGTACCATTCTTAGTCACAGAGCCCTGAATTGCAAATGTTTGGTTTTCCTCTTCCTACCTACAGAACATTATTTACAATCAGGATTTAGAGAGAAGTTTGTTTATACAAAGTTTGCAACACACCTCCATTGATATGCCTATTCATATTAGTATACAAATGGTATTTACACACTGCCTGTGAGATCAACATAGCAAAACAAATCACAGCAATTGGAATATCTGGAGAATTCAATGCCGGGCTATTATTTGGCTGGCAGACAATAGAAAGATTAGTCAGCAACAAGTAAAAACCTCTTTCATTCACTTCTGATGGAAGCAAGAAACAATCATGACTTTTTTAATAGAAATATGCTCCCTCTATTTCATGCAACATGATGAGATCAACATGAGCTGGAGGCAGGAGGTGAAACTTTGTCGCTGATTTCTCTCAAATTCATAGCAAATTTTGAGTTCAACACTGTTGTCATGGCTCCAAGAAAACTCAGGTCATGAAGCTTAGCTCATTATTAGAACAATTCCCCCTGAGTTGTGAGTTGACTGACCAGCGACATAACAAAACTATTTATCCAAACATCCAAAGAGTTTTCATCTCCAACTCCGTCAATATCAATCCCCATAATGTGCACAGATCAATATCACAAGCTTGGCACTTCATTTTATCTGGATACATAAGAGTTTTCTTTCATGCCTTTACAAGACATGGACACCTCTGGTAAGACCAAGACATAAAGTGCCTGAGTAACTCAGTGGGTCAGGCAGCATCTCTGTGGAACATAGATAGGTGATGTTGCGGGTTGGGACCCTTCCTCAGACTGATTGTGGGAGCTGGCGGAAGAATGCAGGAAGAGAGGAGGGAGAGGGCAAAGCCTGGCAGGTATTAGGCGGATACAGGTGAGGACGGTTTTAATAGGCAGATAGTTGGACAAAGGCCAGATATGAAAACTCAGAAGGTGAAACAAAAGGATTGGAGAGTTGTGAATTGTGAAGTTAGGAATGTAGGTAGAGGGGGATGGGAGAAACTACCCAAGCAGAATATGAGGTGTTGTACCTCAGTTAGTTTGTGGTCTCACTCTAGAATGGAGGAGGCCCGGAACAGGAAGGACATTATGAGAATGGGAAGTGGAGTTAAAATCATTAGCAACCAGAAGATCCATGAGGTCCTGGCGGACTGAGCGCAAGTGTTTGGAGAAATGGTCATCGAGGTGATGCTTGGTCTTGACAATGTACAGGAGGCTACATCGGGAACATCGGATGCAATAGATTAAGTTAGCGAAGGTGCACGTGAAGCTCTGCTCACCTGGAAGGACTGCTGGGGCCCCTGGATGGAGGTGAGGGATGAAGTATAGCAACAGGTGTTACATCTCCTGTGGTTTGAAGGGTAAGTTCCTGGGAATGGGATGATCGAACTAAAGAGGTATGGATGAAGCAGAGATGGGCAGATGTGACTAATGGTGGGATCCTGCTAGAGGTGACAGAAATGTTGGATGCAGAGGCTGGTGGAGTGGAGGGTGAGGATCAGGGGAAGTCTATCCTTGTTCCTCCTGGGGGGAAAGGGAGCAAGAGCAGAACTGCAGGACATGAAAGGGAAACGTGTGAGGGATCCATCTGTGACTGCAGCAAGAGCAGAACTACAGGAGTGCTCTACACCCCCTTTAAAAATATGCTTATACTTCTGTCCCAATATAGTGCTAACAGCCCAACAGTCTAAAATTAAATGCAACTACATCCCCCCACACCCTCTTTTTCCTCCACCCCTGCCCCCCCTTCCCCCTGCTCCCTCTCTCCTGTCCCCCAACTGGACTCCCCTTCTATTTCTCCCCACCCCTCCCCTTCCACCTACATTCCTTCCTTTAGCTTCACAATTTGCAACTCTTCAATCTTTTTGTCTTACACCTTCTGTCTTTTCATCTCTGGCCATTGTCCAATTGTCTACCTATTAAACACCCCTCACCTGAATCCTCCAATTACCACTCTTCCAGCATTCTCGCCCCCCCCCCCCCCCCAACTCTACAACCAGACTGAAAAAATATCATGACTCAAAATGTCGCCTATCCATTTTCTCCAGAGATGCTGCCTGATCCGTTGTGTTACACAAGAACTTGATATCTTTTTGTCTAAAAGGGCTATCTCACGGTGCGACCTGAAGCAAGACCTAACAAGAGTTTAACATCATGGGAACCTTCTGCGATAGCAGTACGGCATTCGTGGACCACCGAGGACCTCCGTGGCGCTGACGGCAGGCAGTCGTGTGACTTGGTAAGGTCGGGAGAAAATTCAAACATTTTTGAATTTCTCCAAGAGTGTCTTGAGCAGCGTTGCAACATTGTATGAGTGCAGATGCCAGTGCGATATCCGTGCGATATCCGTAATGACTCTTACGAGTACCGTGGGAACTCCTGCAAACGGCAAACCCGGAAGCTTGACAGAAGGGACATAAGGTGAGGTTAAATAAATATATTTTTTACTATCAGATTGATGTCTGCAACTCTTCATTAACACATCACTACAAGAGGAATGTCTCTAATGTTATAATCCCTCTCATGCTGAAACACGAAATAGTTGAAGGGAGGTGAAATAATCACATTTTTATTCTTTTTCATTTTTGAGTGTTGCTGAGCTATTGTACTCTCACTTGCTGAGCTATTGTACTCCAGCAGTTTGTGTCTCTTTTTGTCTAAAAGCAGTTTCTAACTGGAGGAACTCCGCGGGCCAGGCAGCATCTACGGAGGGAAATTGACAGGCGAGCCTTTCCTCAGGCTGCCTTATCTCTCTACACCTCCCCCCCCCCTCCCCCCAACTGCCACCCACACACACAAATGCTGGAGAAACTCAGCGGGTGCAGCAGCATCTATGGAACGAAGGAAATAGGCAACGTTTCGGCCCGAAAAGTTGCCTATTTCTTGTGCATGTGTCGGAAGGAACAGCAGATGCCAGTTTAAAGAGAATGAGTAACTCGACGGCAGGCAGCATCTTTTGGGAGAAGGAATGGGTGACATTTCGGGTCAAGACCCTTCTGATATGCTGCTTGTCCCGCTGAGCTACATGTTGTGTCTATCTTCGTTTTAATCCAGCATCTGCAGATCCTTCCTGGCCGAACCCGATTGAAAGATGAGAGGCTGGGCGATAGAAATCATTAATTGAATTAAATAACTAGATACCTGTCTAATCGTATCTACAGGATTGGACAGGCTAGATGGAGGAAGAATGTTCCCGATGTTGGGGGAGTCCAGAACCAGGGTCCCAGTTTTACAGTCTACCGTGGGAACTCTTTAATTACAGCGGGAAACCTTCAGTTTCCCAGGGGGTCGGGACGGGACTGGAGTTGGGAGGGAAAGGTGGGGGAGTCGAGGGAGAGGAGGGGGAGACAGATGGGGGTGTCTTCATTTAATGGCGGTGGGTGGGTGTCTGTCACTGAAACAGGCAGGTGAGATTTTACATTCACCTTGTGTGTGCCTCTCTCTCTCTCCCTCTCTCTCCCTCCCTCCCTCCCTCCCTCCCTCTCACACAGGCATCAATGGATGAACTCCGCGGGACAGGCAGCATCTACGGAGGGAAATGGACAGGCGACCCATTCTTCAGGCTGCCTTATGTCTCTCTCCCCCCCCAACTCCCACCCACACACGCGAATGCTGGAGAAACTCAGCGGGTGCAGCAGCATCTATGGAACGAAGGAAATAGACAACATTGCGGCCCCGCTGCAACCGCTGATTTTCTCCAGCATTCGTGTGTGTGGGTGGGAGTTGGGGGGAGGGAGAGAGAGACATAAGGCAGCCTGAAGAATGGGTCGCCTGTCCATTTCCCTCCGTAGATGCTGCCTGGCCCGCGGAGTTCATCCATTCATGCCTGTGTGAGAGGGAGGGAGGGAGGGAGGGAGAGAGAGAGAGAGGCACACACAAGGTGAATGTGAAATCTCACCTGCCTGTTTCAGTGACAGACACCCACCGTCACTAAATGTACACCCCCATCAGTCTCCCCCTCCTCTCCCTCGACTCCCCCGCCCTTCCCTCCCAACTCCAGTCCCGTCCCAAGTTCGGTCTGTGAAACGCAACACGCCAGCCCCGACAACCAGCCCGGTGGTCAGTCCTTTGAAGATAGACACCAGTTGCTTGGAGCAACTCAGCGGGACAGGCAGCATCTCTGGAGAGAAGGAACGGGTGGCGTTTCAGGTCGAGAGCCTTCTTCAGACTGAAAATGTCACCTCTTTATTCATATTTGACAAAATAAAAAGACGACTTCTTGCATATATTGAGAGAAGGTGCATCACACCAAACAACATTTGTCTAAAAAAACACAGATTATTCTTCAGCTCATTAAAGAGCTCGGGTGAAAAAAAACAATATAGTGTGTGACAACAAAGTAACATCATTTGTGCCACGTGATTAACTACACTACAGTCCACGATGTTCATTCACGATTAACGGGAAAGATCGGGAGACGGACAAGTCACTCGCAAAAATGACAGAATTGCAGAGTACCGTGGGAACTCTTTATCTACCTCCCGCTATATCGTGCGGAACTCTTGCTGGACCACGACCACTTCACTCGGGTGACATCTTGCATCAGGTCGCACCGTGAGATCTAGCCATAAATCAGCATCTGCAGTTCATGTTTCTGCTGGTAAGACCAATATTTATTGAAATAGCCAACTGTGCAGGAGAAGGTAATGGTCGGGCCAGCTTCTCGAACAGTTGCAGCTTTTCCCACCATTCCAGAATTAAGACCCAGCAATGAAGCAAATTAGGGTGGTATCTGTTAAATAATGCTTCTGAATTCAGCCTGGAACATTACAGAATCGGTTGTCAGTGTTGTTGTAAGGAACACAAGGAGACCCAGCAAGAACAGCAATATATTTCCAAGTCAGGGTGGTATACGACGTGCAGTCAGTTGTGTTCCATGCACTTACTATGCTTGTCCTCCTTGGTGGTGGTGGTTCAATTTTGAGACATGCTGTTGAACTAACTTTGGAATGTAGCAGGAGTGCCGTAGAGCACCAGAGGCCCGGGTTCGCTCCTGACTACAGGTGCTGTCTGTACGGAGTTTTTCATTCTGCCCGTGACCATGTGGGTTTTCTCCGGATGCTCCAGGTTTCCCCCCACACTCCAAAGACATACAGGTTTATAGATTAGTTGGCTTTGGTACAATTGTAAAAAGTTTCTGGAATATAGGATAGTGCTAGTGTGCAGGGTGATCGCTGATCAGCGTGGACTCAATTGACCAAAGGACCTGTTTCCATGTTGTATCTCTAAAGTCTGATGTAAAGTAACAAGTGTGCATTATATAGATGCCACACGCTGCTGCCGTGCTACTGATGGTAAAGGGAATGAATATTTTGGTTAATTGATTGATTAATTGATTGGGTACCAGACAAACTGGCTTTGTCTTGAACATTACCTAAACCTTTGAGGCTGTTGCAGTTATCACTTTCAGTTGCAACTAAAATATGTTATTTAATGCTAATGGCTTACACATGGCCGAATTGATTGCCGTTATCTTCCCGGGAGCTTATAGCAACCAAGACAGATTGTACTTTCCACTGCTTTCTGCAGATAGTAAAGAAATGACTAAGGGCTGACCTGAATGTGAGAGAATGACATAAGCATCCATTGCATCTCTACTTTTATTTCCTCTTAAAATGTTCCATAAAATTTACCTCGAAGCAGGCATTTGGTCATCTGCCACTGTATCTCCTTCTAGTCCTTGATGTGAATTTTTGTTTGATAATGCTTCTGAATTCAGCCTGGAGCATTACATGGATGTTTGTGTAAAATTTTATTGTGGTTGTGTGTTCTTTATTACTGTACTGCTGCTGGCAACCCAAATTCCACCGACCTTGGTTGTGTGGCAATTAAATTATATCAATTATATCAATATCAATACAGACGCTGTTGTCATAATTGTTGTAAGGAACACAAGGAGAAAGGCTAAATATTCATTTCACACTGAATCTGAATGTTGTGGTTATTGCTTAAAGCCTTGAACTGCGCTGCGTAATGTGATTTTCAACACCTATAACATGAATAAATAATGGCAGAGGTTTATTTGTATAATGTGCGACTGATATATTTCATGCTCCTAATGTGTGGTGTGCATTAAAAAGCAAGCCAACTTTGACCTCGAGTTTAAATGGATATTTGGCAGGTCTTCTCACATAGAGCCTGATGGTGTGGCTCATCAGCCAGTAGATCCAGAGACAGTTCCCGGCTCACTGCAGTGTGCAGGTCTGTGCATTATGGAGGTCCACATATCACATTGCAACACATGCGTTGGGAACTGGCACAAATCAGGTCCTGATGCCCTGATTTGTTGCTCTACTGTGAGACTCCAGTGAATCCAGGGTGGAGGTCAGGCACACTTAGCTGCGGTGCAGTATCTGGTCTTTCACCTTCACACCGTCATCGCTGGAGTATGTGTGCAGCCACATTCATTGAAATGAAGTCAACAACCAACATAGGTTTTATTTTATCTTCTTCTTTTTGGTTTTAGTGAGTTTTGGTGTTGTGTTTTGGAGTTCTAGTCTTTTTTATGTGGGGGGTGGGGTGGGGGGGGGGGGGGGTGGGAAAGGGGGAAACTACTTTTCAGGGTCCCTACCTGGTCGGAGACCCGGCTTTTCTCAGAGCAGCATCTTCGACCCGTCCTCGCAGCCTACCAGCGGGCCTGGAGTGGCGTTTCCTGTCGGGACCAACCAGAACCCCGGCTTCGGCGGCGGCACAGTGCTGGAGCACTATCGCGGAGCGGGTGAAGCCTTGCCCGGGTCGCCGCACTGGAACTTCCGTGAGCTGAAGACCGCCGAGAAAAACATCGCAAAGCTGCAGGTCTGTGGAGCGTCCAGCTGCAGGAGTCGGCACTGAACTTTAACATTGGGAACCTGGGATCTCTCGCCGAGATCGCCAGTGGTGAAGCTCCATCCAGTGCGGCCTGTCGGCTTCGAAAGCCGCGGTCTCGAGTAAGGAAGTGGCCATCCTAGGTTTCCCATGCCGCTGTGAGGATTCTCTCGACGCCGGAGCACCATCATCCGGCGAGAAGGGCCTGGAACATCGGGCCTCCATAAAGGCGACTGCGGAGGCCTCATTAGGTCTGACTATGGGTGGACATGGGATGGGGACTGGACATTGTGCCTTCCTTCATAATGGGAACCATTGTGGGGGGATGTTTTATTTAATGTTTAAATCTCTTTATTATTGTTATGTCTGTATTCTTTTTTGTATGTGCTGCATTGGCAATAAGCATTTCACTACACCCATGGTGTATGTGACCAATAAATAACCTTTGAACCTTTGAATCTACAGCTGTGATTTAACAGGAGGGAAGTAATGTGCGAGGAACCACCGCATTTAAATAATCAAAGAGCAACTAGGTTGTTGTATAAACACTCGACTGATAATTAACCAGACTATGTATGATGCCACCCATGCCTTACCTTCATCTACTTTAGCCACACTAACCCTCAGCGGTCCATTCACCCTGTACACCTCACTGCCGCTGCCACCCTGGAAGTGACAACTGTAAACATCAGGCAGTGGACACTGAGACCCCAGTCCCTTACAACCTTGATGACCTTTCCACAACACGTTTTATGTAAGGCCATTGAACTGGTTTTAAAATACTGTGTTAACTGGGTAAAAATTAAAAACAGTTTGAAATGTTCAAGGCAGCTAAAGATTGCATAAACCTATAACACTCTAAACACATGTGATAAATTAATTTAAAATGTTTTTTTGTAATTCTGAAAAATTACATAATTTGTATGGTATGGCCGGGCAGCCATACCATACAAAACGGCACCCCCGGAATCAGATTCCAAATGGTTCTGCAGATTGGAGAATTGCAAATAGTTTTTTTGGTTAAGAAAGAAGATGGAGAGGAAACAGGAAACTATTGTCCTGTTTGACTAACATTGGAACCAGTGAAAACATGGATTATATTCAAAATAAAATTAATATAACCATATAATAACCATATAACAATTACAGCACGGAAGCAGGCCATCTTGACCCTTCTAGTCCGTGCTGAACACGTATTCTCCCCTAGTCCCATATACCTGCGCTCAGACCATAACCCTCCATTCCTTTCCCGTCCATATAACTATCCAATTTATTTTTAAATGATAAAAACGAACCTGCCTCCACCACCTTCACTGGAAGCTCATTCCACACAGCCACCACTCTCTGAGTAAAGAAGTTGCCCCTCATGTTACCCCTAAACTTCTGTCCCTTAATTCTAAAGTCATGTCCCCTTGTTTGAATCTTCCCTACTCTCAGTGGGAAAAGCTTATCCACGTCAACTCTGTCTATCCCTCTCATCATTTTAAAGACCTCTATCAAGTCCCCACTTAACCTTCTGCGCTCCAAAGAATAAAGTCCTAACTTGTTCATTGGGTAGCGTCAATGTGCCTATTAGGCGACCAAAATTGTACACCATACTCCAGAATTGGCGTAGAAATAGAGTAGGGAAGATTCAAACAAGGGGACATGACTTGAGAATTAAGGGACTGAAGTTTAGGGGTAACATGAGGGGGAACTTCTTTACTCAGAGAGTGGTAGCTGTGTGGAATGAGCTTCCAGCGAAGGTGGTGGAGGCAGGTTCGTTTTTATAATTTAAAAATAAATTGGATAGTTATATGGATGGGAAGGGAATGGAGGGTTATGGTCTGAGCGCAGGTATATGGGACTAGGGGAGATTATGTGTTCGGCACGGACTAGAGGGGTCGAGATGGCCTGTTTCCGTGCTGTAATTGTTATATGGTTATATGGTTATATGGTTACATTTGGGGTATTGTAAGCAGTTTTGGGCCCCATATCTGTGAAGGGATGTGCTGGCAATGGAGAGGGTCTAGAGGAGGTTTACATGAATGAACCGAGGGATGATTGGGTTAGTAGATGACGAGCGTTTGATGGCATTGGGCCTGTAGTCATTGGAGCTTAGAAGGATGAAAGGAGAAATCTGATTCAAACGCGATGGTCCTCTAGTGCTCTAACAGAGAATTAGATTCACATTGATTTGGCACCTGACTTTTAGTGTCTCATCTAAAATATGGCACCTCCTGCATTGCATAGAAACATAGAAACATAGAAAATAGGCGCAGGAGGAGGCCATTCAGCCCTTTGAGCCAGCACCGCCATTCATTGTGATCATGGCTGATCGTCCCCTATCAATAACCCGTGCCTTGGGCATTGGGGTTGGAGTTGCATTGGAGTATCAACTAAAATTTCTAAAATCTGGAGTAAGATTATTTTATTTCAGAATTCATTGAATTGCAGAAACCATAGGAAATTTAAATTGTAAAAGTTAACAGTTGGCCTGTCATGGTTGTAACAGTAGGAAAAGTGCAACCAGGTGAATCCCACCTTCCAGCACTAAGTCTACTGCACGCAGTGGACTTTCTTTCCTCCTGTTTGTCTCAAATCATAGGAATTTCATGAATTCTCAATCATCGACTGCATTGTAATATTAAAGTGATTTTATTTGGGACTTTAATGAATCACAGAAATTGGGTATGGTGGGCAAGTGGATCGTTGTATTAAATGTCCAGCAAGCATTACATCAATGTCTGATCCAAATAGTTAAATCAGAGGAAAAGTGGGAAAAGGGATAGAAGACAGACTGAGAAGGAAAATAGCATGTTAGCAAAATATTTGTGTTCAGTGGTAGAACATGCTGGACTTGGTGAATGCAAAGCTTCCATTGCTCAGCATTTCTACTCATACACATTTACAACGTTTAACCAACTGCTTCAACATGAAACCTCATGGTTATGTATAAAAGAGAACAAAAGTTATTCAAATTTTACCTGTGAGCGTTACAACTGTATTGATTTATTTTTAATTAATTGTAGCAGTTTCCAATCAACTCAGCCTCTCACCCAAACTGTTTTTGAGCTGAATCACTTTTGCAGCTTACCTTCTTGATTCCTGTGATTGACCTTTCCACGAGGAATTGCACTGGAATTTGGATAAACCAACTAAATCTGCCAATCTTTCTGCAGTAACGAAGCTTCCATCGACAGTGCTGGTGATGAATGGTAGAAGTGCATTTCGAGACGTAGGTAAAAATACAAAAGAGGCTGGGGACCAGGGGACCATGCTGATATTATTAGATGAATAATGACAGTAGGAGCCTCCTGGGGTTTAGATTGGAGGAGTGGCCTGTTTATGAGCTGTATATTTCATGTCATTTGATGTGGATTCTAATGGATTGCTCAGAGGCTTGAATTTGCAACTCAATTACTTCAATTAAGAGAATATTTGAAATAAAAGACATGTTTATGTTGCATATTTTCACACCCCATTGCACTTTAGAGTCCCTTTGTGAAACATTGCCTATTATACCGTTGGCAGTGTATAATGAGCATAGCAATTATAATCGATCAATTATAAGATTGTTTAATTACTGAGGGAAGAATGTCCCCAATATACCTGGGATTTCACTGCTCAGTTCTACATAATACTGGCTTGGAACTAGTTTACTTTGTTGGAAATTTGTTTAAATTTCAGTTTCCATTCATGTAGTTCGCCCTCACCATTGCACTAGGATCTCAATACAGATGTTTTTCCTCAAGTCACCCAGAGAGTTGTGAATCCACCCAGAGAGTTGTGAATTTGTGGAATTCTCTGCCTCAGAAGGCAGTGGAGGCCGATTCACTGGATGCATTCAAAAGTTAGATAGAGCACTTAGGGCTAGCGGAATCAAGGGATATGGGGAGAAGGCAGGAACGGGTTACTGATTGTGGATGATCAGTCATGGTCACATTGAACGAAGGGTCAAATGGCCTACTCCTGCACCTATTATCTATGTATCTAAGATTTTAGGGATGGATAATCTTCAATCCCCTATCTTCTAAATTAGGGAAAAAGATTTCCTCACTGTGAGCCACTTTATTATTGCTATTACCCTGACTGGGGAACAATACAATTATTCTGCTGAACTCACAACTTAATGGTATAACCATTGAATTAGCTAATTCTCCAATGTAACCACTACTCACCCTTTCCTGAGACTCCACCTAGTTGTAACCTATTTCGCCCATTATTCTACGCCCCCCCATATCCCATCTTCTGATTTTACATTTCACTCCTGTTCTCCCCTTAACCAATGCTCTATTGTCTCATGTTCATCTCTAGTCATTGTTCCCCCATCTGCCAAACCCTGTGTTCACCTATCACTTGCCAGACTTTGTCTCACCCCCACCTCTTTTCAAGGTTTCACCCCACTATCACAATCAATCTTTAGTGTCCCAATAAGAGACATCGCCAATCCGTTCCTTCCACAGATGATAGATTGAGCTGCTCAGTTACTCTTGCACTTTGTGTTTTTACCCAAGATTCCAGCATTTGCAGTTCCTTATGTCCTCAATGCACATGGTGAAGTCAGGCACTGTAGTAGAAACTTGGGAGACATTTCGGGTCTGATGATTTAGGGTATTCCAGTGGTTTTAAAAACATATCATACAGTATGTTTGTTCTTAACTTGTCCTTTAATACCCATTTGATGTAACATTTATGCAATAGCTTCCATTAATACAACATAACAAGCAATTCTGATTTTGAATATATTTTTTCATTTCTTTGCAGTCTTAGACTGAATGAAAAGGAATGACTTTAGCGATTTTAAAGCAAGAATAAGCATGTTCAACATTTCAGACTTTGTTTTCCATACGTATTCAGCACGTATTCAATAATTTCAATGAAATTTAGTGCAAGCCAAAGTGGAACCTACTACAGTCCTTGTTTCAATTATTACTCAATTGTACCTTGCTGGGAATTAGTTGGCAATAGTCACAAGGTTAATTTCTCTCATAGAAACGTAGAAAATAGGTGCAGGAATAGGCCATTTGGCCCTTCGAGCCAGCACTGCCATTCAATATGATCATGGCTGATCATCTAAAATCAGTACCGTGTTCCGCTTTCTCCCCATATCCCTTGATTCTATTAGCCCTAAGAACTATATCTAACTCTCTCTAGAAAACATCCAATGAATTGGTATCTCCCGGTGGCTAAACACTTTAATTCTCCTTCACCTTCCTACACAGACCTTTCTGTCCAAGGTCTCCTCCATTGTCAGTGTGAGGCTAAACATAAATTGGAGGAACAGCATCTCATATTTCGCTTCGGCAGCTTACAGCCCAGTGGTATGAATATTGGTTTCTCTAACTTTGCCCTTCTTTTATGTAGTGTATTTATGAAGCATATGTGATCTACTGAATGGTTCTAAGAGGAATTCTTTAGTCAATGGGTGGTTAATCTGTGGAATTCATTGCCACAGAGGGCTGTGGAGGCCAAGTCAGTGGATATTTTTAATGCAGAGATAGACAAATTCTTGATTAGAACGGGCGTCAAGGGTTATGAGAAGGCAGGAAAATTGGATTAGTATGCATAGATCAGCCATGATTGAATGGCGGAGTAGACTTGATGGGCCGAATGGCCTAATTCTACTCCTATAAATTGCATGAACTTGTGAAGAAGGTAGTCCCAGCATTCCCTCTCTCCATCCCTGCCCCACCCCAGTCGCACTAGCTTCTCATTTTCACCTAACAAACAGCTAACAATGGCCTGTTTTCTTTATCATCATTACTTTTTTGCATATCTTTCAATCATAGAAACATAGAAACATAGAATTTAGGTGCAGGAGTAGGCCATTCGGCCCTTCGAGCCTGCACTGCCATTCAATATGATCATGGCTGATCATCCAACTCAGTATCCCGTACCTGCCTTATCATTGTTCTTTATCTCTCTACATATTGCCTATATCTCTCATTTCCCTTATCCCTATCCAGTCTGAAGCAGGGTCTCGACCCAAAATGTCACCCATTTTTTCTCTCCAGAGATGCTGCCTGTCCCGCTGAGTAACTCCAGCTTTTTTTGTCTATATTTAGTGAATTGGCCTCCACTGCCTCTGTGGCAGAGAATTCCACAGATTCACAACTCCCTGGGTGAAAAACGTTTTCTCATCTCAGTCCTAAATGGCCTGCCTACCCCTTATTCTTTCACTGTGACCACTGATTCTGGACTCCCCCAACATCGGGGAACATTTTTTCCTGTATCTAGCCTGTCCACTCCCTTAAGAATTGTACATGCTGCTATTAGATAGCCTCTCATCCTTCTGACTCTCGGTCTGAAGGGTGGCAACCCAAAACATCGCCTATTCCTTTCCTCCAGAGAATGCTGTCTGACCAGCTGAGTCACTCCAGTTTTTGTGTCCATCTTTTAATTAACCAACAAACCTGCAGGTCTTTGGAGTGTGGGAGGAAACCGGAACACCCAGAGAAAACCCACACCGTTTATCTTACCTACATTTTTATATTTATTTCAGACGATACCAATTTTTATTTCTAAATCTTTCTTTGACTCCAAAATGTCCTTATATATATATGGCAGAATAAAAATTCCAGACTAAGTAAAAAATACTTGCTGAAATCCCAAAAAGATGGTGGTTTGGCACTGCCGAACCTTAGATTTTACTATTGAGCAGTTAATGCTTGCTATTTAACGTTTTGGACAAAAGATTTAGAAGATATCCAATGTCCAGGATGGATAAATCTTGAATGTGATTCTAAGCAAGGGCTAACATTGGTGTCTATTCTAGGGGCCTCATTACCTTTTACAATTTCGAGATTGAATAAATATACGACTAACCCAATAGTAAGACATACACTTCGAATATGGTTTCAATTTTATGTTTTTTGGATCGAATGATTTTATTTTATCGAGTCCTATCATATCTAATTTTTTCTTCCAACCTACTAGCACTGATCAAGCCTTTCTGTTATGGAAGAGTATGGATTAGTAGCTCTTCGTGATTTATTTTCGTGATTTGTTTTCGGATGGTTGTTTTATGTCTTTTGAACAACTCTCCAATAAATATAATTTAACTAACTGACATTTTTTTAGATATTTACAAATTAGACATTTTCTGAGGCTACTGTACCCTTTTTTCTGTTATCACATCAAACGATATCTTGGGGAAAATGTACATTTGAACCCTTATCAGAAGGGTTTAATAACGACCATTTATGAGCTGATTTTGAAATTAAAAAAAAATACATTTGATAAAATTAAGAATGATTGGGAAAGTCAAATCCTTTTTCATAACAAAAGGATTTGAGTATAAGAGCAGGGAGATTCTACTGCAGTTGTACAGGGTCTTGGTGAGACCACACCTGGAGTATTGCGTACAGTTTTGGTCTCCTAATCTGAGGAAATACATTCTTGCCATAGAGGGAGTACAGAGAAGGTTCACCAGATTGATTCCTGGGATGGCAGGACTTCCATATGAAGAAAGACTGGATAGACTCGGCTTGTACACGCTAGAATTTCGAAGATTGAGGGGGGATGTTATAGAAAATTACAAAATTCTTAAGGGGTTGGACAGGCTAGATGCAGGAAGATTGTTCCCGATGTTGGGGAAGTCCAGAACTAGGGGTCACAGTTTAAGGATAAGAGGGTAGCCTTTTAGGACCGAGATGAGAAAATAATTTTTTACACAGAGAGTGGTGAATCTGTGGAATTCTCTGCCACAGAAGGTAGTTGAAGCCAGTTCATTGGCTATATTTAAGAGGGAGTTAGATATGGCCCTTGTGGCAATAGGGATCAGGGGGTATGGAGAGAATGCAGGGATGGGGTACTGAGTTGGATGATCAGCCATGATCATATCGAATAGCGGTGCAGGCTCGAAGGGCCAAATGGCCTACTCCTGCACCTATTTTCTATGTTCTATAGAGAACTTCAAATGTCTTTATCTACAGAGAAATGGGAGAGGATTCTTCAATTAGTTAATACTTCCTCAATGTGTGCAATACATGCTTTGATACAATTCAAGGTGGTTCACAGACTCATATGTCAAAAGATAAGTTTATATTCAAATAAATCCAACCTGTGACAGATGTAATTCTGAAGTGGCCCCATTGACTCATATGTTTTGGTCCTGCCCACTTTTGGAAAAATATTGGAAATAGATTTTTGATACTATCTCTGTAGTTTTAGGTATTGATTTACATCCTCACCCTATTACTGCAATTATTGAGCTATCAATGTTAGATTCTATCCATCTGTCCCATTCCACCCATCGGTTTATTGCTTTTACCACATTAATTGCCAGAAGATCTATTTATTTAAATGGAAAGATTCCAATCCTTCGACCACACTCCATTGGTACTCTGAAACGACATCATGTTTAAATTTAGAAAAAATTAGGTGTGACATTATTGAACCCTTGGTTAAATTTGATAGGACTTGGGAAAGATGTATTCCACATTTTCATACAACATAAACTGTCCCCTCTCCAACTGTTATAAAAAATGTTTTACTGGTATACAGTGGAACGGACTTGATGACAAACAAGGACTTAAATTGTTGAAACTCTTTGCAGCCCAGATTCTGTTTAGCTTTTTTTTCTTTTTCTTTTTCATCTTTAGTTTAGGGGGGTTTTGTTTTTTTTTGTTTTTCTCGTTTTTTTTCTCTTTTATTTTCTTTTTATCTTTTTGTTTTTATACAAATGTTCTTTTTTTAAACATTTAACTGTATTTACATGGAGACCAGGAGGTTTATATTCAATGTGTATGTTGACACTGGACTCATATTTAGGTTAGACCTGCCATTAATATACCCTGATCCCTATGTATCAATATCACTGTTATGTTTATCATTACTTTTTTGTTCTTTTGTTTGTGCTTTTGAGAAAAACTAATAAAAAGATTTTAAAATAAAGAAAGAAAGAAAGGAAAATGGAGCACCCGGCGAAAACCCACACCGTCACAGGATGAATGTACAAACTCCGTACAAGTCTGGATCAAACCCAGGTCTCTGGTGCTGCAAGGCCGCAACTCCACCGCTGTGCCACCATGCTAACCTTAGGTTGTTGAAACAGAACAGGTGGGAAGTTGCACTTGCGAATCACACAGATCATTAGCCAAGAAGATCCCCTCGGAGATCACCCACCAACCAATCAATCAATCAATCAATCAATCAATCAATCAATCAATCAATCAATCAATCAATCAATCAATTTTATTCGTCACATTGCACATAAAGTGCAAGTGAAATGAATTTGTCAGCAGCGGTACAATGATAAAGAACACACAATACACAATAAAAATGTAACACAAACATCCACCACAGCATTCATCACTGTGGTGGAAGGCACAGAAATTGGCCAGTCCTCCTCTATTTTCCCCGATGGTTGGGACCTCAACCATCCGCAGCCGTCGCTGTGGGCGTCCAGATGATAAAAGGACAAGGTAAAAGTCAAGGTAAGTCCAGGATCGGCTCTTCCCCACCGGAGACCGCGGCTTCAGGCTGGTGTAGGCCGCAGGCCGGCGGTCGAAGATTTAAAGTTCAAAGGTTCGCGCCGCAGCCAGAAGCACCGCAGACTGCAGGGCCGACAGAAGAAGCTCCCCTCCAGGGGCAATGGTAAGTCCACGCCGGGTCTGCGGTAGAAGTTGGCCACGGGCCGGCATTCGGAGCTTCTTCTTCCCCCGGGTCCCCCCACAAGGGATCTCGGGCTGCATACGCCGCGCCAGCTGGAGCTCTGCAGACCACGTCTTCAGGCTGCCGGCTGCCGCGGGCCAGCGAAATGGAGCGTTCCGCTCCGGCGAGCCCCAGCGAGGGCTCACCTGCTCTACGCCGAGTCCACACTGCACCCGCCACTGAAGCCCTGGGCGCGTCTCCGGGAAAGGCCGCGCCGATTCTTGTTGTTAGGCCACGGGGGAGGTGACCTGGAAAAAGTCACCTCTCCGTGGAGAAGGCAACTGAAGCGGTTTCCCCCTCACCCCCCCACACCACCCCCCACACAAGACATACAGAGAAACATTAAAAACATACATTAAAACATACTAAAAAAGTCTATACTCCATAGACTCCATCACTCTATAGATGGAGTAAAGGGCCTGTCCCACTTAGACGATTTTTCAGTGGACTGCCTGCGACTGTCAAGTTCGCGGCACTCGCCTGAAAAACCGGGAGCTGGAACGACGAGTGTCAGAGTGGAATACATACACACAAACACATCGCAAAGGTGGGGGTCAGGGAAAGCGGGGAAGCGCTGTCTGAAATTCACAAAATGCAGAGTCAAGGTGATACAGACACACACAGCGATGACCAGGAAGGTTAAGACAGCTAGAACAGTGTAGGGTAGTCCTTAAAAGAGGGGAGGAGCGGGTGGAGAGGGGAGAAGGGGGGAGAAGAGGGGGGGGGGGGGGGGGGGGAAGAAGGGGGAGAAGGAGTGGAGGCATTTTTAAGAAACCAGACAACTTTTAATAAGCCAGACATACACAGCTGTGAAGTTTGGCAGGCATTGAACATTACCGGTTGGTTATTCTTGGTTTGAAAACTCGTGCTTACGTTTTTTTCCCCCAATGAACCAATGAAAATGCCCGGTCAGAAAGAGAGATTAACTAAAACTACGACCAGCTCGGCTACCCATAACTACATGGTGACCCCACTGCAACTGCACCTACGACAACAGGATTGTCGATTTTCTCCATGGCGACCAATTTTTTCAACATGTTGCGACCCTACCAGAATGCGGGAACTCCTTGTGACCATGAAGGAGACTCACCAGAGATCACCAGCAAACATGTGGCGACCATATGGGGATCATGAGGCGAGCACAAAGTCTCCTGCTGTCGCCTAAAATGTCACCTAAGTGAGACAGGCCTTTAACTATTTGCTCCATCTCCCTGCAAATTCACGTTGCCTTAAGGAGTTGCACAACATCATTGTAACGGTCTCTCCTCATTTTCAATCTTAATTCCTGAAGCCTGAGAAATATCGGCAGCTGGATTCTTCTCTGCCCACTCGCTTGCAAGCATTGTTGCCAGACGTGGCACTTGCTCCCTCCAGCTCAGTGTCACAGGTGTTGTACAAACAAGGAGATAAATAGTTGGTGGTGTGATCGGGCCTATTCATATTCACTTTGCAGGCACAGGCCCAGGAGCAGGAGCATAGCGGGATGCAGTCAGAGCAACTACCTGTAAGTGAAGGCACATTGCTTATCCTGAAACTGTTGTTGAGGAATCTCTCAACGATATGAAGAAGGCAATTTGTCTGTATAGCTTTTGTCAATAAATAAATACGCCAATACATAGAAACATAGAAACATAGAAATTAGGTGCAGGAGTAGGCCATTCGGCCCTTCGAGCCTGCACCGCCATTCAATATGATCATGGCTGATCATCCAACTCAGTATCCCGTACCTGCCTTCTCTCCATACCCCCTGATCCCCTTAGCCACAAGGGCCACATCTAACTCCCTCTTAAATATAGCCAATGAACTGGCCTCAACTACCCTCTGTGGCAGAGAATTCCAGAGATTCACCACTCTCTGTGTGAAAAAAGTTCTTCTCATCTCGGTTTTAAAGGATTTCCCCTTTATCCTTACGCTGTGACCCCTTGTCCTGGACTTCCCTAACATCGAGAACAATCTTCCTGCATCTAGCCTGTCCAACCCCTTAAGAATTTTGTAAGTTTCTATAAGATCCCCTCTCAATCTTTTAAATTCTAGAGAGTATAAACCAAGTCTATCCAGTCTTTCTTCATAAGACAGTCCTGACATCCCATGAATCAGTCTGGTGAACCGTCTCTGCACTCCCTCTATGGCAATAATGTCCTTCCTCAGATTTGGAGACCAAAACTGCACGCAATACTCCAGGTGTGCTCTCACCAAGACCCTGTACAACTGCAGTAGAACCTCTCTGCTCCTATACTCAAATCCTTTTGCAATGAAAGCTAACATACCATTCGCTTTCTTTACTGCCTGCTGCACCTGCATGCCTACCTTCAATGACTGGTGTACCATGACACCCAGGTCTCGCTGCATCTCCCCCTTTCCCAATCGGCCACCATTTAGATAATAGTCTGATTATCTAATAGATAGATATACATACAGAATTGTAAATCCGACCATTGCTGTCCTATGCTGCAACAGCTCACTGGGTCAGGCAGCATCTGTGGAGAATACGGACAGGGTCGGAACTCTTCTTCAAAAACTTTGTCTATTTTCTTGCAAACCAGCATGTTTCTCATGTAAAAATGGAAATAGTTTGAGAGCGTAAAACAAATAACTCAGCCATCGTACTAAATTTGCAGATTTTGGATGCACAAAATCAAGTGCTTGTTGTTAAGAAAATACTCTTATTCCTACTTGATTCTTGTATTTTGTTAAGCCCCAGGGTTTAAAAGCTTAAGCGTGTAGTTTACAGATAAAACGAGGAAACAGACCATTTGGCCCGACCAGCAATTACCCCACATACCTATTCTATCCTACATATTAGGGACAATTTGCAGATGTCAATTAATCTACAAATCTACAAACCTTTCCTTGGAGTGTGGGTGCACCCGGAGAAAACTCAATCAGAAAACACCCATAGTCAAAATGTTGGAGTAATTCAGCGGGTCAGGCAGCATCTCTGGAGAGAAGGAATGGGTGACGTTTTGGATCGAGACCCTTCTTCAGACTGATCGTACCCATAGTCAGGCACAAACCCGGGTCTCTGGTGCTGTAAGGCAGCAACTCTACTGCTGCTCCACCCAAATTTGATTTGGAGAAGAGAGTCTAATTATCGCTCCAGTTACGCTTGTCAGGTGTTAATTAATGTATTGGAATCCAGCAGTTCATAGGGTCTGCAACATGCAGTAAATACTGTTTTAAACAGCGTGTTTGTTTAAGCGAAGGAAAGTTCCGTGTCCCTGATTCCACAATTACAAATGTTAAAATCAATATTTCAATGTTTTATTTGTGTCTAGCACTTAACAAGTGTTCGTGTTTGTGTGTTTTTTCCTGCCCTTTGTGGGGAAATTTCAGTTCTGTCACTGCTATCAGATATTTGCTGCAAAGTGCTCTGATGTTATTTCTGGGTCTTGATGTAATCTAATCTTGCTGCCATCGCCGGCCAGGTGTGACATGCTGCCAGCATCTGGCTGGTGAGGAAAGTTCATGTTGAAAAGTGGATGTGGCACATGACAACATAGTGGGATCATTTGCACCGGATAAATACATTATACTTGATTCAAAGCTCGTTGAAGTTCATGATCTTTGAAGATCATGATTTCTATGGGTTTTTATGCAGTAGAATAATGCTCTCATTCTATCAGTGGGAGACTGACTATTCATGTCTGGAAAGGATCCCCTGTTGTTCAATTTTAAGTCACAAGTTTTGCCATGTCGAAAGTAATGCGTAAAACATTTGGTTTTGATCCAACGTTTGTAATCTATGGAACTGCCCAACAAATACTAAGGGGTTCGGTTTCCTACTTATTTGACTTTAAATCAGTAAAACATGGAGACAAGGGAGAAGTTGCAACGTTAAACTAGTCCTGGGGGTAATTATCACATCAGTCCAATAATATAGACAAAAAATGTGTTGTTTGCTGTAATCAAATCGGATACTTTAATACAAAAGAGTGCAGAATATAGTTCTCAGATACCAATTGCAGAAATCAAGTCCGATGTCCACAATAAGGTAGGCTGGAGAATTGGGACTGCACCCTAGTTTATGGAAGGATCGTTCAGAGATCTCAAGAGGAGAAGAGGATGATCCTGAATCGACACAGTTTGGTCTTCTATCTTCTGCCCCACAGAAGTGTAAGCAGATTCAGTGATGGGGAGTCTGGACCGTACAATGGACTGGGCTATACCACAACTCTTTGCAATTTCTTGCAGTCTTGGGCAGATTTGTTCTCACACCAAGCTTGCTTTTGAACCAAAAATGATTTCTAACGCAATTTCCAGTTGGAGCGAAACTGCTTTGATATTGTGAGATCTTGACAGAAACTTGGATGCATATATCTTGGCGGCGCAAACATCGTGTGAGCGGCGCGACTCACGTCAGCAGCGGCCTCTGCAGTCCGTCTGTCTTTTTATTATTTTTGTCTCGTTTTTATGTAGTTTTTATTATTTTTTTTGTCGGGGTATGTGTGTGGGGGGGGTAACTTTAAAATCTTTCCCCTGCACGGGAGACCCGACCTTTTCTTGTCGGGTCTCCGTTGTCGTTGGGGCTGGAACGTGGAGCGGCCTCCAACAGTAACGACCTGGGGCTCCAGTTACGGAGCTGCGGACTATTCACCATCATGGGGCTGGCCGAGTCTAGAGCGGGTGGAGCGGTGGTGGAGCGCTGCTGCCACCCGACCCCCGGAGATTCGGAGGCTGCAACTGCGGGTCTGGCGGACAGTAACACCGGGAGCCCGCGGGTCCATGGAGGGAGACCGCTTTTCAGGGGTTCCGCAACAGTGACTTTTCCCGCCCGAGTTGCGGGGTTGAAGAGCACCTGAGCGGGGCCTTACAGCACCGCCCGGCGCGGCTTGGAATGGCTGCGGGACTTTGCTAGCGCCCGCCGGGGGCTCCAACATCAAGACTCGGTGTGCGACCTTGCATCACCCAGCGTGGCTTTAATGGCCGTGGGACAATCGCCATCGCCAGCCGGGGGCTTTGACTCTGACATCGGGGCGGAGTGCAGTGGAGAGATAAGTTTTTTGCCTTCCATCACAGCGATGTGATGGATGTTTGTGTAAATTGTGTTGTGTCTCGGGTCTATTTGTTTGTAATGTATGGCTGCAGAAACGACATTTCGTTTGGACCTCAACGGGGTCCAAGTGACAAATAAATTGTATTGCGTATTGTGTGTATTGTGTACATTAGATTCCTGTTTGAATGATCAAATATTCAAATATTTTAAACAGATAACATGTGCAGATTTCAAAGGACGGAATGGCCTGCTCCGGTGCCTAATTTCCATGTTTTTTCCTTCAATTGTCTTTGGGAAGACTTTAGAACCTAGACTGTGGTAATGGCATAAAGATGCTATGAGTTTCAGTACATAGTAACAGGAATTAAACTTTGGATATTTAACTTGTTACTGCACAAATGTTTTTCTGTTTAATTGAACTTTAGAATAAATTGTTGCCCAAAATAATTAAATACAAACTGACAATGTATTTTTCTAGCATATGTACGCTGCCATTTTTTTTTTTTAATTATTGGTCATTTTCTTTTATTATTGGTTTTAACCCTGTTCAAGTGTGTTTAGTTGAATAAGAAATGTTTATAACCGCTCCATGAAATTCAACATTAATGTGTAAAATAACGTCAATTATAATTACCATCACATTTACCTCAAAAACAATAAAATGGTCCTTTGCAGCATGAATGAAATGTATATGTTCATTATGTCTATTAATGCTTTCATCCAATGCATTGTTCGGACTGAATTTGTCACGAAGATACTGAGATTTTTGTCAAATTTGTTAAAGTGCAACTAACTGAAATAATGTTAATGAGTAAGTGGCAAATAATTGGGTTGAATGAACTGACAAGGGACCATTGACTTAATTTTATAATTAAACATAGTAAATTGTAGTGATAGCTGGCATTCAGCACTAGATAAAAGGTATAATTAAGTGACTTGTAACATTGATCCTGTGGTAGCATTTTACAAGGTCAAAGCTTAAATTGGATATATCAGTTCATGTTGTTTTTAATTTACTAATATACACAGTACCTTACAAACTTGAACTTAGCAGCACACTGTCCCCTCACAGGGTCCACATATGAAGTTGGTCTTGATCTAGGTTATTTTAAAGCACCAATATTTTCCAACAGGAAAAATAAGATCTAATATGTCATACCTGAGCTGAGGAGGAAATTAATTCATTATCACATTGCAGCTGATTTTCCTTGATAGAAATGACAACTAAAGTAAAACCATGGATGCTGCGATTGTTTGAAAAATTGCTGATTTATGTCAGGCAGACATAAGAAATGGTTAACATTCTTAGGGCAATAAAGTTGCAGAACTGGAAGATGGGAAAGTGTCTCATATTAAATGCTATGACCAGTATAACAGTCCCAATAGTTTCCTTTATTATTGCTAGCACTACCAAATGTGTTTTATATTTTCTATTTGCATATGTGAATTTACGACTAAATTATGCATTCAGAGTTGACCTTTGACATTTGGATGGACTAAATAAAAATGGATAAGCATGAATAATTATACTGGACTGAATTGGTCTATGATGAACAATCCAATCCAATCCAATAATTGTGAGTGAGGAATCACCATACCATAGTAATGTAGTAAATGTAAGTTAACTATCAAAATCTGTCACCTCAACAAAAGTTTAGTTTTTTGTGTTATAATGCAGAGGTTTCAAATGTGCTTTTTTAATATGAAACTCTGGAAAAAGTTGGTATGTAATCACCAGCAATTTATGGAAAGGTGGGGGAATTGCCTAATTATTTTGACAAATCTTGTAGAATAGCCTCTGGGAATGTTGAATGCTGGGAGAGACCACTACATTCATTCAGGTGCTGATAAAACACTGAATATACATAATTGGATTTGGTTGTCTGACGGTTCATTCATTCCATGGTGTGATCTTACATTCAGCTGGGCTACATATTTCCATTCCAATTCTGCAATCAAAATTGACTCTGCTTTAACTGGATGTGAATAATAAACTACAGTTTCCCATTTACTTAAATTTGGAGGAGGCATAATGAACCTCGAGCCATTGAATCATAAAGCTCTATAGCACAGAAATGGGTGTTTTGACCCACATTGTCCATATCAACATATTGGTCTAGTTACATTTGACCCACAGTCCTCTAAACCCAACTTATCCATATACCTTTTAGTAGTTGCAAATGTATTAGGTCCCTTTTAAATATATTCCCATTCATCATGTCCATGCCCTCTAGTTTTAGAATCCTCTAAGCTGGGGAAAAACGTGAGCATTAAACTTTATTCATGCTCATTTTGTACTCGATAAGGTTAACCCTCAGCCTCCTTTGCTCCATAAATAAGTCCCAGTCTATCAAACTGCTCCCTATAACTTGAGCCTGCAAGCTCATGTAAAATTCTGGAAATCATTTATGCACCATTTTCAACTTAATAACATTGTTCCTATAGCTAGGCACAGTACTCCAAGTGTGGTCTCAACAACCTGTACAGATGCTCCATGATGTTCCAACTTTTTAGTCTATTCCTTCCCCATGATGGAAAGTGTGTCAAAGGCCATCCTCACCATGCTGTCCACCTGTCTTGCCAACAGACGTTCATTGGCAATTAAATTATTATGGTGAAATGGGGCTGTTGCCGGTCATGCTTTCAAATTGACTGTGGGCCAAGATTTAATGCAGCAAGATATCATAAACGACCTCGCCATAAAGCATGAAATGTGACAGCTGCTTCGTAAAATGAAAGGGGCAAGGAATGTAAAGTTTAAATGGAAAAAATATTGTGAATTCATCTTAATGTTAATTTTAATTGATAAACTTACAAGATCTTGCACCCATTAGGAAAGTCTGCTCCTTTGAGTGATATATATTGCAGATCTAAATCAATGTCATAAAGCATTGTAGCAGAATTAGGACATTCAGCCCATAAAGTCTACTCCACCATTCAGCCATTGGATATCTATCTTTCCCTTTCACCATTCTCCTGCCTTCTCCCCATAACTCCTGACGCCCATACTAATCAAGAACCTGTAGATCTTCTATTTAAAAATACACAATGACTTAGCCTTCACAGCCATCTGTGGCAATGAATTCCACAGATTTACCAACCCTCTGGGTCTTTCCTTTCAAAAGGCATATCCTTTTGTCCTTTTATTCCAAGGCTGTACCCTCTGGTCCTAGACTCTTCCACTAATGGAAACATCCTCTCCACATCCACTTTATCCAGGTCTTTCACTATTTGGTAAGTTTCAATGAGGTTCCTCCTCATCCTTCTAAACTCCAGTGAGTACAGAGCCCTCAAATGCTCATCATATGTTAAACATGATTTCCCATTGTGAAAATGCTTGTAGGTTAATGATCTCAACCAGATTGGCTACAATAAGACTGTATCCTAGTAATAAGAGTATAAGTAAGAGTAAAAAAAGACACAAAGTACTGAAATAACTCAGCAGGTCAGGCAGCATCTCTGGAGAACATGGATAAGTGATGTTTTTGGTTGGGGCCCTTCTGCAGACTGATTTCTTCAGGCCCTGACCCTTCAGACTGATTTAAGGAAATGTATGTATTTGGAGAGAACACGAAAATGGCAGTAAAGAAGGGTCCCGACCCAAACGTCATCTATCCATGTTTTCCAGAGATGCTGCCTGTTCTTAGTTACTCTCGCCCCCCACCCCATTTCCTTGTGCTCTCCAAATCCATTGATTTTTTCTTAATAAATCCCAAAACTAAACTGGAAATCTCTTGACCTCTGTTTTGAAAGGTCTTAATGACCATGTCTCTGCAGCCTTGCTGGATAGTGAATTCCAAAGATTCATTATTCTCTGCAGACATATTCTTCTTCTTTTAACCCAAAATTGCCTACTCAGCATTCTGTGGTTGGCTGATCTGGAGGAAATGTCCTCCGTATACTGAGCCTTTTGCCCTCTATTCGAATTGTGTGTTTTATTGCGATCTGTTCTCCTAAATTCTATAGAATGAATCTATGCAAGATCATGAATAGTTGGAGCCCGAGCACTGGTCCATGTTTGATTTCTTTAGCTAGTCAATATGAGCATGATCGGTCTGTTCTCAAGTTATGATTTTCCCTAATTCCACATGCTCAAACCTTGTTGACGAGCTGAGGTGGGACATTTATCAAAAGTCTTTTTAAGAACTGAAATACAGCACATCTACTTGTTCCCTTCATCTACTCAACTTGTAACTTTATTAAACTCAATTTAGACATTGTCTACCTTTGATTAATTCAATCTGACTGTTCAATCCTATTATTCTTTTCAAAGCATTTTATTGTATCCTTCACGGAAAGACTTAATTAACTTAACCATCATTGACGTTTAGCTAACAGGTCACTAGTTCCCTATTTTATTGCTCTCCCTCTCTTGTGTAACAAGATTATGCTTACCACCAGTCATCTAAGGCTATGACACCTATATCAATTAATAACAAGAAATGACTAACCCAGCTCAGTCTGAAAGGGAACCATTTTTTAAAATCTATGCCACTTCCAAGGATATTTAAACAACTCATGTTCCACAAGGCAGTTAGGAATAGAACGGTACATTCAATTGTGATATATTTTAACTTTGGTGCTTATTTATTACACCTGTTCAACTAAAAGGCATTGCGTAGCAAATGCTGTATTTTAATTTCCTATTGGAAATGAGAAAAGCTAGCTACCTTTATGATGTAATAATACATTGTCTATCGTATGCTTACAGGTAACGATTGATGCTTCTGTGTCTGCCATTTTTTTGAGTTGCGAGCTGCTTTGTTAATCTCTTAACAGAACCTTGATTCAGAGTTCCCTGTCCCCTCAACCAATGGGAAGAATTTTTTTTGGTTATGTATCGAAATTATGCATATTCCTGGATGAATCTGTCAACCCTTTTATCAACCTTTAAGACTCAAAATCCACATTCTCCAAACTAAACTTTCTGGGTAAAATCACTATTGGAACTATTGGCCTGTTCTGTTTTTGTATTCAATACCTCTGTTTATAAAGCCCAATGTCTCTCATAGTTTGCTAGCTACCTCCTCAACCTGTCCTGCACATCTGTACTATTGAACCACCAGTATTCCTTCCTGGTGCCTATTGTGCTTTCTTTGTGTACACCATATTCTGTTATGTGCAATTGTGTTTATAATTACCTCTTCCCTGTCTTCAATAAAAAAATCATCACTATATATATGTTCTTTAAATGGACTTATCAAAACCATTTTAAGGCCCCTTTTGTCTCTTTTAATCTACTGCTTGAGTAATTTCCTCATTTCTTTATATTCCTCAAAGACCCTGTCTGATTCCACACTCCTAAAACTTGCATGTGCGTTTGGAATAATGGATTTCACAGATTATCTACCCTCTAGGGTGAAGAAATATCCATCCTGAATGGCTGAACCATAGTTACAGGCCTAGTGAAACATCAAACCCATCTGATTCTGCAAAGCCCTGTAGAATTTTTGTAGGCTTCAAATACATCATTTTCCATTTTAGAGGAATAAAAGTTCAGTTTATCTCTCTTATCTGGTGAAAGTGTCACCCTTGGGATCAATCAGGTGAAACCTTGCTGCCTTCTCTATATTGTAAGTATCTCCTTCCTCTAGTGGGGTTAACAAACCAGATGTATTATTTCACATGTAGACTCATTGGGAAGCTATACAATTGAAGTAAGATATCCTTATTATTTTTGTCAAGTCGTCTTGCGGCAAAATCCAATACATTATTTGCCTAGATGCTTGTTATAACTGCATAATAACATTACATGACTTGTGGATGAAGACATCCGGACTCGCCAATATTTTATCATTTGGGGATGGTGGGATAGAACTTTGCCTCTCTATCTTTTCAGCAAAGTGGGTGACTTTTTTTCCTACAAAATATATCAAATATCTGTCTTCATTTATTTAACCCCCATCTTGTTCATGCAGGATAGCTGATCTCATCATAATGTGCACCATAACATCAGTAAATGTGGATATATTGCACTCTATTACCTCATACTAATTATTTGAACATATGCAACTCTGCCCATTTTTGTAAAAAAAACTCCAGTCGTAGCCTTCCATTGTATGAATGTCACCTTTTGTTTCCATTGCTAGTTGTTGACTAGGCCGTCTACCCTACAGTGAATTGCTACCCCACAATTCACACCTATCTATCATCAACAGTCTCTGCACACATTTGTGATTTCATGCAGTTATTTTCCAAAGGCATTCTGAAAGTCTCAATACATCACATCAACTAAATCCCTCTAATCTATTCTGTTAATTATGACATAAAAAAACATTCTGTACAGGATTGTCAAACGTAACTTTTCCTTTTGCAATTCAATTAATTCTAACCAATCCTATTATTATTTTTCATGTGCACTTCCATAATCAATTTCACTTTCAACTGACTGGTATCATGCAACAAAAGCTTTTCACTGTACCTCTGTACATATGACAATAAGCTAAACTGAACTTCAGTTTTGGCATTTTCCCTTCTGCTATTAGGCTAAGTCGTTTTAAATCCCACCATTCTCTCTTCTTAATGGTTAATATTGCCTGATGGAAGGTTCAGTGAGTGGAGGCCTTCAACGCAACAGATTTGCAGGTACAACAGTAATTAAAGGTTATCACATGAATAATACCTGGGCCTGGTACGTCAAGTAGGATTGCATATGTTCTGAACCATCGTAAACTACTACACCAAACTGAAAGATCTGAGGGTGGATAAGTCACTTGCTGGATGGTCTGCGTCCCATGGTTTTGTAGGAGGTGGCCTCAGCGTTTGTGGAGGCATTTGTTGTGATATTTCAAAAATCATTAGAGTTAGAAGATTGAAAGATTGGAAAATTGTGAATATCACCCCGCTGTACAAGAAGGAAGCAAAGCAGAAGAGTGGAAACTTCCTAGTTAGCCTAACTTTGATGGTTGGTAAGATTTTAGAGTCAATTATCAAGGATGAGGTTATGCGGTACCTGGAAGTTCACGATAAAATAGGTTGAAGTCAGCCTGCTTTTGTGAAGGGAAGATCTTGCCTGACGAATTTGCTGGGGTTCTTTGAGGAAGTTAATAGCAGGACGGATAGAGGGAAGGCTGGAGATGCTGTTTACCTAGAGTATCAGAAGGCCTTCGATAAGGTGCCACACGTCAGGCTGCTGAGGAAGATGAGAGCCCATGGTATTAACGGGAAGATATTAGCATGAATAGCGGGTTGGCTGGATGACAAAGAGTTGCAATAAAAGGCGCTTTTTCAGGTTGGCTGCCCGTGACTAGTGGAGTTCCCCAAAGGTTGGTGCTGGGGCCACTTCTCTTCACCTTGTATATTAATGATTTGGATAAGGGGATTGAAGGCTTTGGGGCCATGCCTGCAGATGATGCTAAGATAGGTGGATGGGGCAGGCAGTGTAGAGGAAGCAAGGACTCTGCATAAGTAATTGGATAGTTTAGGTGAGTTGGTGGAGAAGTGGCAGATGGAATTCAGTATAGCAAAGTGCAGAGTCATGTATTTTGGTAATAGGAATAAAGGCTTAGATTTTTTTAGAAACGGAGAGAGAATTTAGAAATCGGAGGTGCAAAGGGACTTGGGGGTGCTAGTGCAGGTCTCCCAAAAAGTTAATTTGCAAGTCATATTAGTAGTAAGGAAGGCAAATTCAATGCTAGCATTTATATCAAGAGGACTGGAATACAAAAACAGAGATGTAATGCTGAGGCGCTATAAGGTGCTGGTCAGGCCGCATTTGGAATACTGTGAGCAAATTTGAGCCCCATAACTGAGGAAGGATGTGCAGGCTCTGGAGAGGGTCCAGAGGAGGTTTACAAGAATAATTCCAGGAATGAGTGGGTTAGCATCTAATAAGTGTTTGACAGCACTGGGCCTCTATTCACTGCAGTTCAGAAGGTTGACGGGGGAAACTTACAGAGTAATGAAAGGCATAGGCACAGTGGATGTGGAAAGGATGTTTCCACTGGTTTGAGAGTCTAGGACCAGAGGTCGTTTTAGAAAGGAGGTGAGGAGGACCTTCGTTTGTCAGAGGGTATTTAATCTGTGGATCTCATTGCCACTGAGGACTGATGAGGCCAAGTCAGTGGATATTTTTAAGGTAGTGATAGACAAGATCTTGATTAGAACGGGTGTCAAAGGCTATGGGGAGAAGGCAGGAAAATAGGATTAAGAGGCCGAGAACAGCCATGATTGAATGGCAGAGTAGACTTGATGGGCTGAATGGCCTAGTTCTACTCCTATAACTTGTGAAGCAGTCTTTCCCTTTAATCCTTGCCTCTAATTTTTAGTCAGTCTGGAGTCATAGATTTTCAAAGACTAGAGGGCATAACGTTCAGGTGAATGGGGCAAAAGATTAAAGGAAGGTACACAAAAAAGCTGGAGAAACTCAGCGGGCTCAGCAGCATCTATGGAGCAAAGGAAATAGGCAACATTTCGGGCCGAAACCCTTCTTCAGACTGATCGGGGGCAGGGCCCGAAACGTTGCCTATTTCCTTCGCTCCATAGATGCTGCTGCACCCGCTGAGTTTCTCCAGCTTTTTTGTGTACCTTCGATTCTCCAGCATCTGCAGTTCCTTCTTAAACAAAAGATTAAAGGAGATAGGTGGAGCGGGTTTTTTTATGAAGAGAGTGGTGGGTGCCTGGATAGTGCAGCTAGGGGTGATGGTGGAGGCGGATGCAACAGTGGCATTTAAGAAATCTCTAGATGGGTATGTGGATGTGCAGGGAATGGATGTATAGAATTATGTGCAGGCAGGGTAGACTGTTTAGCTTGGCATCATGTTTGGCACAGACATTGTGGGCCAAAGGGCCAGTTACTCTTCGCTATTCTCCAATGTACAATGACAGCCTTTGCCTGCCATATCGGTTCCTCATTTTAGCTTCCCTCAAGTACCTTTATGTATGTAGAAGAAAGAAACAATGAAGTTTCATCTACTTGATGTGAGTGAGAGACTTGTTATTGCATTGACAATTCGAAGCACTGTAGGTATTTTGAGAAGGATTTGTATATTGATTGGCCTGTAATGTATTTTAGCATTGCAGCTTTCAGCTGGGGTTCAACTGGCAGCACAGAGTTAGAAGGTTGTGGCCTTAAGTTGCACTCCAGAGATGTTTGTGTACAAATTCATGCTGGCACTCCAGAGAAGTTTTCTTTCAGAAGAAAATGTTAATCTGGAGCTGCCTTTGTTCTGTTAGGTGGACATAAAAGATTCCACACCACTGAAGATGATCCAGAGAGATGACTTTGATGTCTTGCCAACATTTATCCTTTAATCAACATTGTTAAAACCCACATTATTCGTATCACATTGCTGTGTGGGAATTGGTTGGCTAAATTGCAATAGTAATTATGCTGCAAAATTGCTACTTTGGCTCTGAAGTGTTGTGGGACATCATTTTAATGCACTTGGGTTTTTTTTTGTTCCATTACTCTATAACGTGTTGCACTCTAAAATGGCTATTTTCGTAGTCTTCATAAAATCGCTCCCCTTACACCAACTGCAGACTACTGCATATTACCGTGATTAGTGCAACTCTTAGGGAATTGAGCTAATCGCTCATCTTTTCCGTGTTTAGCAAAACCTCAGCAGGAAGCATACATTGAATGTATCCTTGTAATTGCCCTGGATGTAGACCAAGACTCTGTCACTATTGAGAGACAATGAACTTACCCAGGAAACCCCTTGTGTCCTGTAGACTTAATGCATCCACTTAATTCTATTGCTTTATAAATGGGTGTCTTCTGAATTCTGTGGAGGAGACACAAAGCTCTTATATGCCATGCTGAGCTTTAAAAACAAATCAGGTCACTTTGGATTTGCTTTTTCTTCAAACATTTAGTGCTGCACTATTGACCTCTTTATCTCATGGATATATGCTTTATATTTTTGACAACGTGCGCTCACATTCTGTAATTACATTTTCTGTGCTTTACAGGCATTTCCAAAGCCTAGGTTACGAATATTTCTGAATTCTCTTATTGCACCCCCTTGCTTTATTTACACTATGGAAAACTTTCCAACAAATGTTTTTGGAAGGTTTTGCGCTGTTAATTCTGCCAGTCTCGACTTGTCACAAATTGATATATGATGCATGGATTTTACTTTTGCTTCAATTGGTAGTTACCTGGCATTTGATAAACCATTGCCAGATCCATCCCCTCCCACCCCCTCCCTCCTCTCCTCCCCGACCTCATTTACACATTAATGACTTTGTATATGGCCAATGCGTAAATTTTCAAATCCTTATTAATCACTCGCAGTATCATTCTTTAATTCTGGAAATTTGCTCAAACCAGAAAATAAACAATTCATTAATGGGGTTGTGTCTTCATACGACAGAATGATCAGAAATTAAGCCAGTGGAAAGACATTCCAGGTCTCCATGGTTTTCTTTTGCATGTTGGGCAATGGAAATATTGCAGCATCCAAGATTTTAGCTTTTTTATAGATACTCGCCTACTGCTATTAACCGAGAACTTGATCATATCACCATTAAGGGGAAAATATGAGTTCAGTCCTGAAACCTCTTTCCTAATGGATAGATCTACAAAGTGGCACAGAAAAGATAATAATACTTAATTTCATTGCCACTGAATCATAGTGATAGATGGCTTCAACCAGTTCTGTCAGCAGGCATCCTTTGTTGAGGATGGCAAATTTGCTGGTCATGCTTGCCAGAGAAGACCAGTTCATTACACCTGGCAAAGGACCAAGGCAGCTGCACAAACAGACCCCAATAGTTCTCATCAGATTACTGTCTCTTTATGAACACCCAAAGAGGTGGATTACCCTTGCAGCCACTTCCTACCCTACAATTAACATTCACAATTATAGAATCAAGTGTCAAGAATGTTTTATTGTCATATGTCCCAGATAGAACAATTAAATTCTTACTTGCTACAGGACAACTGAATATGTAAACATAGTACACTGTAAATAATACGATAAACAAGAGAGAGAAAAAAAAGTTCAGAGTGTGTATATAAATACACATACTCAAAAAACAAACAATAATAGTGCAATAATAATAATAATAGTTGATTGTAGTTCAGAGCTTTTATGAGCGTAGCATTTAGTAGCCTGATGGCTGTAGGGAAGAAGCTGTTTCTGAACCTGGACGTTACAGTTTTTAGGCTCCTGTACCTTATTCACGATGGCAGTGGTGAGCCGAGTGTGTGGCCAGGATGGTGTGGACCTTTGATGATGTTGGCTGCCTTTTTGAGGCAGCGACTCCAATAAATCCCTTTGATGGTGGGGAGGTCAGAGCCGGCGATGGACTGGGCAGTGGTCACAACTTTTTGCAGCCTTTTCTGCCCCTGGTCGTTCAAGTTGCCGAGCCAGGCCATGATGCAATCTGTCAATATGCTCTCTACTGTGCACCTGTCGAACTTCAAGAGAATCTTCTTTGACAAACCGAATCTCCGTAATCTTCTCAGGAAGTAGAAGCGCTGATGTGCTTTCTTCATAATTGCATCAGTATGCTGGGTCCAGGAAAGATCTTTGGAAATATGCACGCCCAGGAATTTGAAGTTTTTGACTCTCTCCACCATCGTCCCATTGATATAAATGTGGGCCCTCATCCTTCCTCTTCCAAAGTCCACAAATTGTTCTTTGGTTTTACTGATATTGAGCCAGGTTGTTGTGCTGGTCAATTAGTCGATCTCACCTATACTTTGACTCATCATCATCTGTAATTCGTCCCACAACGGTGGTGTCATCGGCAAACTTGAAGATGGAGTTCGCACTGTGTCCGGCTACACAGTCATGAGTATAGAGTGAGCAGAGCAGAGGGCTAAGCATGCAGCCTTGACGTGCTCCCGTACTGATTGTTACCGAAGATGAAGTGTTTCTGCCAATTCGAACAGACTGTGGTCCGTGGATGAGGAAGTCGAGGTTCCAATTGCAGAGGGATGCGCAGAGACCTAGTTCTGTGAGCTCGGTAAACAGCTTTTAATTTTTTACGTTTTGTATCAAAATTTAATTTCAACATGATACAAAGACCAAGTAAAAACTAAAACCGTGGTGACATACCCACCACCATGTTACAAAGTCATAAAACAACTATTTTACAAATATTTTAATAACTACTATACAACCCCGGTAAAGGGGACGGCATCTGGCTCAGGCAAAGTCCTCTTCCGCCTGGTGCCGTGACTCGTGGATGGCCAGCTTGGCCGGGCCTAGGAGCAACCCAACCAGGACATCTTCAGCCCTGCCTACTCCATAGATCCCGTCACCAGTCCTTCGGTCACTGACAGCAGAGCCACTCCTCCTCTTGCTGACCCTATGTGCAGTGACGGTGCTCCTTGCCCTCCGGACCCTGGCTACAAGGGACACTCTACTGGTCCCTCTACCCTCAACAGGAACAACGCTGCTCTTGGTCTTGGGTCCTTCTCCAGGTCGTCCAAGAAGGACCTGAGCTGACACCAGCCATTCCCCTTCACCCTCTTCACCCCCTTGCCCCTCCCCCTCCTTCTGAGGATATTGTTCAGCAAGTTTGGTCACTGGAGGGAGGCCAGTCTGGGCCAATGTTGGGCTCCTTCGGTGGCCTGGATAAACTTACGGATTTCCTCCACTGGAATGAGTGGAGTGGCATCGGGGGGGGGGGGGGGGGGGGGGGGGGGGGGGGGGGAAACGAGAACATCCATTGATTCATTGTCCGAGGAGTCCCCTTCCACCTGCTCACTGCCAGATGGAGACACCATCCCCATCCCAGGACACACTCTTAGTGCTCGATACTCCTGTCCCACCCTGTGTGGCGGTTGCCTCTGCCTCACCCGCCGGTCTCTCCTCCACCTCAGTCCCAACCCTGGGGCCAGTGGCAGAGGGGCATTCCCCAGATGTACCCGGGGAGTCAAGACCATCGACAATGGGGGCGACTATCCCTCCCACAGTTGGGCCCAGAGTGAACTCTGGTGCATCAGACTCAAGGGGTCCCTCTGGAGCCAGGTCCTGAGGGAGAGAAGGGCTGGTTCCCCAACCCACAACCCACCTACAGTCTCTACTTACAGAGGCGTGCTCTGTGCCTCATCCTGGGTGGGTTGCTCCTGGGCTTCCTCGGGTGCCTGATGCGGGACTCCCTCCTCAACAGGAATTTCCCCCTGCTCCATATCACCCGAGTGGTCCCTATCGCCACCCCCCTCAGAATCCCCTCCAGAACATGGGACCGGGGCCCGAACCTGAGGGCGGGAGTCTTCCTCCACTACAGTACTCCCCTCCCCCCTGGAGGATTCTCGTTCGTCCCCCTTCCGCTCCAACCTAGAGAGATTCCTCCTCTTTTTCGATTGGGAGGAAATCACAGACTCTGGGGTCACCTGAGCAACCTTCCTCTGTGGCACCCCCTCCTCCCGCCCGATCCCCACCACCCCCAGCTGGATTATGGGGCTTGCAAACTCCCTAATGGGAGGTGATGGAATGGGTGGATCATTCTTGTCCCTGGGGGTTTTGTTCCCCAGGTGCTTAACCTTCTTCGCCACCTTGCCCCGCATCTTTTGACCCTCCCCACTCCCACCAGCGCTCTGCGTAACCCCAGGGTTCCCTGACTCAACTACAGGTTGGTGTGGGAGGGGGTGGGGGGTGGGGGGGGGGGGGGGTTGGGGGTTAGTGGCACCGGAGGCGGGGGCCTCTGCCCGGGGTTTGGGGCAATTCCTCCGAATATGCCCCACTTCCTTACAGACACCTTGGGCACTCTGATGTCCAGTAGACGGCAAAATCACACCCATCCTGCTGGACACAGAAACGCCCGTCAACTACTTCTTCCCGGTCCAGCAACAGGGAAAGAATGTGCCGCAGCTCCTTCCTGTGGAACCCCTGGCCAAGGGCTCGACCTGCAGGTATATTCCCCCCACTGAGATCCCTTTACTCACTGCTGCATTCACCCCCTCAACAGTCTCGAGGAAGAACACGGCCTTCCCAAACATCCTTCCTACGTACAAGACACCCGCAGGCTTGGCCGCCACGGCCACAGTAGCCGAGCAGTCTTCCAAGTTCATATGAGAGGGCAAGTGGCACCTTATTCCATGCTCGAAAGGCGGGTTCCTCATGGAGAACCGGGCCCCCAGATGAGCAGCCGAAGCAGCTGTAGCAACCACCTTTGCATAGCTCCTGGAAGGCCCCGCTCCCCCAGAACACTGACCCAGCATGGTATCAGATGCTACAAATTTAAAACATAGCACTTACACACAGCCTGAGACACAGACAGTCCAAATGGCATGAGGCCAAGTCCAAACACCAAAACAATATGGAACAGTTCGAGGGAGGGAGGCAAAGTGGTGTCGCCTCAAAAGTCGATAATGGCGGCTCCCCCGAAAAACTGCTGCGTCACCACCTCCGTCCACCTATCTTGGCTTTCCTGCAGTCCCTGGCAAGCTGCTGACCTTTTCAAGCAATCCCAGCTGTTCTTTGCCGCTCCTACAGCAACAAAAGGAACTTGCCTGCAGTCTTGTTGTTGGTAGCCTCATATCTCCCTCGGTCTTGCCGACAGAAAGGAGGCTTCATTGTCAGCTCCAAGGTCCAAGGCCGCAAAAGAAGGTTGAGACGGTGCAGGTGCAGAAAACCTCCCCCACCACACGAAAACCAGACCGGGCCAGTCAGCACCGTTGAGGCGGTAAGGGGGTTTGTTCTGGACACAGTTGTACAAGTCCAGAAAGATTTTTCTCCCCTCTTTTGGTTCGCAAACAGTTTCCTGGCAGGTTGCCAGCCACAGTTTTGGGTGCTCAGCAGTTTGCTGATAAGACTGCTCTCAGTCCCAACACAGAAACTCTTAAAACAAGTTACTGCAGCATTGCAGCGATACACAAAGATGTTTAAAGTACTACTGCATCACCTCCAAATTCCATAAAGATGATAAACCACACTAGTTCATGTCTGGATGGGAGCTCCTAATCACCGCACCTCCTCGTGTAACCAACTTTTTTTTCCTTCTTTTTTAAAATCAAAAAAATGTATTAAATAATTAAATGTATTAAAAAATAATATTTACACTACAATAAAACAAACCAGAACCCACCACCATAGTACAATACAAACATATATCTATAATAAACTACTATACAACTATGTTACAATCCTTATTGAGGATACATTCAACACCCTGCGGAGCCCACGTGTAACCAGCTTCTTTTTTATTTTTTTTTAAAATTTAATCAACAATATTTATTCCAATATTAAAATAGTGTATACAATACAATAAAACAAAACACCACCATAATACAAGACAAAACAAATATGCTAAGCATCTGCTAAACAACTATATTGCAACCCTTGTCCAGGATACATTCAACCCTCCTCGGTGCCCAGCGGTCGCGGAACTCCCTCAGGGTGCCCGTAGACAGGGCGTATTCCCTTTCTATCCGCACCCGGGCACGGACGTATCCCCGGAAAAGGGGCAGGCAGCCGGCTCGGGTAGAGCCCTCCACCGTCTGGCGCCTTGACTCACGGATGGCCAGCTTGGCCAGGCCCAGGAGCAACCCAACCAGGACATCTTCAGCCCTACCCTCTCCCCTACGCACAGGGTGTCCAAAGATGAGGATGGTGGGTGAAAAATGCAGCCAGAAGGCAAGGAGCAGCCCCTTTAGATATTCAAACAGTGGCTGCAGCCTCACACACTCCACGTACACGTGGTACACACACTCTTCTAGCCCGCAAAAGTGGCAGGCAGCTGCCGAGTCTGTGAACCACGAGAGAAACAGGTTGCAGGGAACACCTCGGTGCAATACCCTCCACTCCAGATCCCCAATGTAGAGGGGGAGAATCCCTACGCGTAACCAGCTTGGACGGGATGATGGTATTGAAGACTGAGCTGTAGTCTATAAACAACAGCCTGATGTAAATGCTTTTATTTTCCAAGTGGTCCAGTGCAGAGTGGAGAGCCAGTGAAATTGCATCCTCCGTGAATCTATTGTGACGGTAGGCGAACTGTAGTGTGTTGAGGTTTTTGTTGAGGTAGGAGTTGATATGCCCCATAACCAACCTCTCAAAGCACTTCATCACCACAGACGTTAGTGTCACTGGTCGATAGTGGTTGAGCCATGTCACCTTACTCTTCTTGGGTATTATTGATGCCCTCTTAAAGCAGGTGGGAATCTCAGACCTCAGTAGTGAGAGGTTGAAAATGTGAGAGGTAAGAAATTGAATTAATTTAATTCCCTTATCGTATGATTTACTGGTGATTATAGACACCTAATTTCTACATGTCAGTAACCAGTATAAAGGAATGAACCTTAATGTATCGCACTTTGAATGGCAAGATGACCCTATCAGAATACATTCTTGGCATGGCTTGGTTTCTTGAAGACAATAGATGGCCATTTGAGGCAGCAGCTATCAGTATTGAAGTGAGGAATAGCATGGAGGAGCCTATATTGAAAATTAGCAACCATGTGTGCGTAATAAAAGATTCAGATGGTTTTTGTTGTCGACTTCCTGTTTTCCCAGTATATTCCAATAAAACATTGTTTCCGTTATGATGGTTGATTTTCTTGAGTTTTTAGATATTTAGGTTGAAGTATGTTGATAGATCGAGTGCTTGCAATAAGAAGGAGAGACTGAGCAGATTTCTGCAAGATGTAAAATAAATTAAAATACTCAACAGATTCCCTTATTATAACATGCCTATAATGTTGTTATTTCTTTTGAAATTTCCAAACATATTTGATGTTCTGTACTTTTGCCACTTATTGGTGGCTTATGGAATACACAGTAGCTGAGTAGTATTCCTTCTACTGTTTCTCTATCCAAGCAAATTCTGTATTTTACCCTCTCTTTAACACTGTTTCCAATATACTGTATGCAAGTATGCATTGATATCTCTGAAGCCTAAGATTAACTTCCACATTATCAACAACATCAATCTTTATGGCAAATGTATTGATAATGCCTCTTGCATCCAGTCTTTTGCTACTTCATCAGCCTCTATATCCCTTTTATTATCCAGGGAGGTGCATTTATCCTTTTGACCCTTATAGGATATGCCCAAAATCTATCTGATCCAATTTTTAAGGGATCAGGCAGAAATCTGCAGAATGGTATAGACTGTAGTGCAATGTGAAGCAGTGCGGAAAAAAACCCAAACTGGAATAACTGAATAAATTGGAGTTAAGAGGAAAAGTACATGGCATTCCCTCTGGGAAGGGGGTTTGAAAGAAGTGATTGGGTCAGGAGTGTGCCAGCAGTCAGGAAGAAGCCATTCTTAAGTCTGGAGATGAGGGCTTCTGAAGATAGAAGAGAGAAAAGGTAAGAGCCAGAATGGCAGACATACTTGACAATACTTCCAGTCTTCCTGATTCAACACACCATGAAGATGGAATGGTTGGAAAGAAGCAACAAGCCTCCAGGTTGAGATGTATTCCATTAGAATATCTTCTTCAGCGCATCTTAGATGTTTGAGAAAATCCTCGTGAACATGTAAAATCTTCTCAGACAACCAAGCAAGCAAATACATACTTTCTTGAGCACCGTATCAATGCAAATGGACCAAGTTTCCATACTGCATGATTCTATATGATATTTTTCACCATCATTGTAGTATTCCCTTTAATCACCACTGTTACTCATCCTCTTCCTGAACACATTCAATCCAGGGGCACTTAATGTCCTGTCCAGCCATATTTTTGTGGCAGGTTTCTATTAGTGCCATATATCACATTCCCACATGTGTTCCTGCAGTTTACCATCTTCACTTACAACACTCCATACATTCACATCGAAGTACAGAAAATTACATTTATTTATGTCACTTATGTTCATTGACACCAAGAAAAATCTTCTGCAGACCTAATCTAATCTAAGATGTCTTCCCACATTTTGATTTTATTTTGCTTTTTATTTTTCCTTTGTCTTACTGCTGGTGCACGCTGCCTCTTTTGAACACACTCTAGTTACTATTCCCTCTGTTGACCGGCAGTATTGTCTTTTCTATGTCCCTCCCTACGTAACTCTTAACCAGAAGCATTACCTTCTTTCCAGCCTACATTTGGTCCTTTGTGATTCTACTCTTGAGTGTCAACTGATTTAAACCTTTTCTATCAACAAGATTAAACTCCCTCATAAGGATGTCGAACCTTTTCTTGTTGAGGTACAATGTCTGGTTTGTAGATTTAACACTTTGCTCGATATTGTTCCAATTTATTGGAAAACTGAAACGTTTTCTCCTGCCATCTCTAGCCTGTCATTGATCTGCACGTGTGAATCATATTCAAAGTCATCACTGAACATGCTTGGCTTGTAATCAACATAGAGTTTATATGTACAATAGTAGTATTTAAGCCCCAGAAGCAGCCTATTTTGCATGGTTCAAAAGCCAAAGTTTCCCCTGACAGCCCCCACTGAACTAATTCCCCTTCCCATTCCTCGCATCCTGGCCACAAACTCTTTGAATCACTTCCCTCTGGAAGGCGACTCCAGACTGTCAAAGTTGCCATAAGCCAGACATAAAAACAGCTTTTTACCACGAGTAGTAGCTTTACTCAATAACCAAAAATCTGTAGCCTCCTTTTGCTCTGGTATTTTATTTAATTCACATGTTAATTAATAATGTTTTATTATTAATGTTTAATGTTTTATGTATCATTCTTAACTGTCACTGTATGTTATGTTGTCATTTGTGGTGGAACACCAAGGAAAATTCCTTGTATGTGAATACTTGGCCAATAAACGTATTCATTCATTCATTCATCTTTCTGTTCTGGGCCTCCACTCTCATAGTGAGGCCACACGCAATGTGGAGGTATAGCACCTCGTATTTTGCTTGGTCAGTTTACAACCCAGTGGCATGATTATTGATTTATCTAATTTCATGTAATCCTTGCATTCCCTCTCTCTCTCTGTCCCTCCCCCTCCTTAGTTGGCCTGCTAGGTTCACTGTTCATATCCCTTCATTATCACATCTTCCACAGCCAGCAATGGGCCATTGTGGGCTCCTTGGCCATCCGTGCCGGCTCCGATTTGTTTTGTACCTTTTCATACCTTTAGTTTCCCTCTCCCCTGACTCTGTCTGAAGAAGGGTCTCGACCCAAAACATCACCTATTCTTTGTCTCTTGAGATGCTAACTCCAGCATTTTGTGAAAATCCTAATCTATTCTTAGTCCTCATTTCTCCCCTAGTCTTTTTAAGATTCCTTTTTTTTCAAATATCTAATTCCCTTTAGGGAAGTAGGAACAACATGTGGATCATGCTAACAATGTGAGTGAAATAACCTTTTCAAGTCTACCTTTTAATTAACTTTGCACTCTCATCATGCTGGCATTAATTAAAAAGGTGGGAAATGGGCCACCTTTTCTCAGCATGCATAGCGTTTGTTTCTATTAAAATCATGTGGTGGCTGTTTTTTAAATTGCCTTATCAAATGATGGAGTTTATTGTGGTAAAACATTTCTATTCATTTGGTTCATGTACAGTTATTGACTTTGTGATGGGATAGTGAGGCAGCAAATTATAAATGATGCAGAAGCGCAATACCCCAAGAAAGCTGAGATTAAAAATGCTGGTAAAACAGGACCAAACTAATATCTCTGGTGGGAAACTGACCTGAAATTCTGCTTTAAAAATAATTTACCTGAACAGGATGCAAGAGCATAAGTAGTTGGTGGTACCTACAGTATTTTCAAATCTTTGGTGTTGGCCAGTCAACTTACTGCAACAGACGAGAAATCATGTTGCGACTTTTTGCTTTTGGTACACTTTACAAAGATTTTATAAATCTATGGTGAGATCTTCACCTCTATTCATAGACTACAGCACCGCCTTTAATACCATTGCACCATCCAAGCTTCTCACCAAATTTGCAGGACTTGTGTCAGCACTCATCTCTGCAACTGGATCTTTGACTTCCTGACCAATAGACCCCAATCAGTGAGGATAGGAGATAAATCATCCTCGATGGCAATCCTCAACATGGGGGCTCCATAAGGATGCATTCTCAGCCGCCTTCTTGTGCACCCACAACTGTGCAGCCAAGTACAAATCTAATTCAATTTTCAAATTCACAGATAACAACACCATTGTGGGCTGGATATCAAATAATGATAAGATGGAGTACAGGAAAGAGATCGAGAACCTCGTGTCCTTGTGTCGAGACAACAACCTTTCTCTCAATGTCAGCAAGGCAAAAGATATAGTGATCGTCTTCAGGAAGCGAAGCGGTATACATACCCTAGTTTGCATTGTGGCGCTGAAGTGGAGATGGTTGAAAACTTCAAATTCCTAGGAGTCAATATCACCAGCACCTTCTCCTGGAGCACCCATATTGAAGCAACGACCAAGAAAGCACACCAACGCATCTACTTCCTTAGAAGGATTAGGAAGTTTGGTATGTCCACTACAACTCTCAGCAACGTCTACAAATGCATCATATAAAGCATTTTATCAGGATGCATCACAGCTTGGTTTTGGAACAGCTCCATTCAAGACCGCAAGAAGCCAGGCGGAAGAGGGCTGTGCCCAAGCCGACTGCCTGCTCCTTTTCAGGTGTTACGTCCATGCCCAGAGAGGGATGATGGGGATGATTTTCGGGACCGCTGGACACCACGAGGGGTTGAATGCAAGATAGTTGTAAAATAGTTTATCGTTTGTCGTGTATTGTGGTGGTGGGTTCTGTTTTGTTTTTTTACTGTACTGTATATATAATTTTAATATTTGAATAAATATTTTTGATTAAAAAATAAATTTTAAAAAGACCACAAGAAATTGCAGCAAATTGTGGATGTAGCCCAGAGCATCGCACTAACCAACCTCCGTTCTATTGACTCAATTTATACTTCACGTTGCCTCGGCAAGGCCAGCAGCATAATCAAGAATAAGTTTCACCCTGGCATCTCCCTCTTCTCCCCTTTCCCATCAGGAAAAAGGTATAGATGTGTGAAAACGTACACCACCAGATTCAGGGACAATTTCTTCCCAGCTGTTATCAGGTGCAGGAGTAGGCCATTCGGCCCTTCGAGCCTGCACCGCCATTCGATATGATCATGGCTGATCATCCAACTCAGTATCCCATCCCCTGCCTTCTCCCCATACCCCCTGATCCCTTTAGCCACAAGGGCCACATCTAACTCCCTCTTAAATATAGCCAATGAACTGGCCTCAACTACCTTCTGTGGCAGAGAATTCCACAGATTCACCACTCTCTGTGTAAAAAATGATTTTCTCATCTCGGTCCTAAAAGACTTCCCTCTTATCCTTAAACTGTGACTCCTAGTTCTGGACTTCCCCAACATCGGGAATAATCTTCCTGCATCTAGTCTGTCCAACCCCTTAAGAATTTTGTAAGTTTCTATAAGATCCTCCCTCAATCTTCTGAATTCCAGCGTGTACAAGCCGAGTCTATCCAGTCTTTCTTCATATGAAAGTCCTGCCATCCCAGGAATCAGTCTGGTGAACCTTCTCTGCACTCCCTCTATGGCAAGAATGTTTCACCAAGACCCTGTACAACTGCAGTTGAACCTCCCTGCTCTTATACTCAAATCCTTTTGCTATGAATGCTAACATACCATTTGCTTTCTTCACTGCCTGCTGCACCTGCATTCCTACTTTCAATGACTGGTGTACCATGACACCCAGGTCTCATTGCATCTCCCCTTTTCCTAATCGGCCACCATTCAGATAATAGTCTACTTTCCTGTTTTTGCCACCAAAGTGGATAACGTCACATTTATCCACATTATACTGCATCTGCCATGCATTTGCCCACTCACCCAACATATTCAAGTCACCTTGCAGCCTCCTAGCATCCTCCTCACAGCTAACACTGCCCCCCAGCTTCATGTCATCCGCAAACTTGGAGATGTTGCATTCAATTCCCTCATCCAGATCATTAATATATATTGTAAATAGCTGGGGTCCCAGCACTGAGCCTTGCGGTACCCCACTAGTCACTGCCTGCCATTGTGAAAAGGACCCGTTTACTCCCACTCTTTGCTTCCTGTCTGCCAGCCAGTTCTCTATCCACATCAATACTGAACCCCCAATACCATGTGCTTTAAGTTTGTATCCTTGATTGGACTTTCCTGGCTTTACCTTGCACAAAACGTTATTCCTGTATCATATATCTAAACACTGTAAATGGATCGAGTGTAATCATGCATTGTCTTTCTGCTGACTGGATAGCATGCAACAAAAGCTTTTCACAGTACTAAACTGAACTGAACTGAGATCTTGGATAGATGAAATAAAGCATAAAATGAAATGCTGAACTTTGAAATGGATGTCAGAAGGTAAAGCGGCGGCTTAACAGGGTGATAGCAGAGATGAGGGGCTTTAAGATGTGGTCATAAAGTCATACAGTTTGCAAACAGGCCCTTCAGCCCAACTCGCCCACACCGGCCAACAATGTTCCAGCTACACTAGTCCCACTTGCCTGCGCTTGGTCCATATCCCTCCAAACCTGTCCTATCCATGTACCTGTCTAACTGTTTCTTAAACAATGAGATAGTCCCTGCCTCAACTACCTCCTCTGGCAGCTTGTTCCATACACCCACCACCCTTTGTGTGAACATGTTACCCCTCAGATTCCTATTAAATCTTTTCCCCTTTACCTTGAATCAATGTCCTCTGGTCCTCGACTCCCCTACTCTGGGCAAAGGATTCTGCGCATCTACCTGATCTATTCCTCTCATGATTTTGTATACCTCTATTAGATCTCCCCTATTCCTCCTGCGCTCCATGGAATAGAGACCCAGCCTACTCAACCTCATCCTATAGCTCACACCCTCTAGTCCTGGCAACATCCTTGTAAATCTTTTCTGAACCCTTTCAAACTTGACAATATCTTTCCTATAACTTGGTGCTCAGATCTGAACACAATATTCTAAATGCACTCTCACCACCGTCTTATACAACTGCAACATGACCTCCTAATTTCTATACTTAAAACTATGTCTGATGAAGGCCAACGTGTCAAAAGCGTTTTTGACCACCTTATCTATCTGTGACTCGACCTTCAAGGAACCATGCAACTGTAATCCTAGATCCCTCTGCTCTGCAACATTATCCAGAGGCCTACCATTTACTACGTAGGTCCTGCCCTTGTTCGACATCCCAAAATGCAACACATCACACTTCTCTGTATTCCATCAACCATACCTCTGCCCACCTGGCCAATCGATCCAGATCCTGCTGTAAGCGTTCACAACCATCTTCACTATCTGCAAACCCATTAACTTTTACAAACATAGAAACATAGAAAATCGGTGCAGGAGGAGTCCATTTGGCCCTTGGAGCCAGCACAGCCATTCAATGTGATCATGGCAGATCAACCCCTAATCAATAACCCGTGCCTGCCTTCTCCCCATATCCCTTGATTCCACCAGCCCCTAGATCTCTATCTACCTATCTCTTAAATCCATCCAGTGATTTGGCCTCTGCTACCCTCTGTGGCAGGGAATTTCACCTTTGTATCATCAGCAAACTTGTTAATCTTGCCCTGTATGTTCTCATCCAAATCATTGATGTAGATGACAAACAGTAACGGGCTCAGCACCAAACCATGAGGCACACCACTAGTCAAAGACATCCAGTCTAAGAAGCAACCTTCCCTCTGCTTCCTTCCATGGAGCCAATTTGCTATTCATTCAGCTATCTCACCTTGGATCCCATGTGATCTAACCTTCCAGAGCAGCCTACCATGCGGAACCTTGTCGAACGCATTACTGAAGTTCATCAACATTTTTGGTCACATCTTCAAAAAAATCAATCAGATTTGTGAGTTATGACCTTCCACATACAAAACCATTCTGACTGTCCATAATCACTTTGCCCATTCAAATGCCTGTGTATCCTATCCCTCAGAATACTCTCCAGTAACTTACCAAATACAGATGTTAAGCTCACCGGCCTATAGTTCCCAGCATTTTCCCTGCAGTCCTTCTTGAAAAGAGGTACAACACTTGCCACCCTCCAGTCTTCCTGTATTTAAAGACAACTCGCAAATTTCAAACAGGCTCCCGAAATTTCCTCCCTCGCTTCCCACAATGTCCTCGGATATATCAGATCATGCCTTGGAGATTTGTCTACCTTCAAACATGACAGTACCTTCTGTACTTCATCGAAGGTAACCCTGACTGCTCTCATGACACCTCCAGTGACTGCTCCAATTTCCCCTTTCCTGCTGTCTTTCTCCTCGGTAAATACAGAGGAGAAATACTCATTTAGGACCTTGCCCATCTCCTGTGGCTCAACACAGAGGTGACTGCATTGATTTCTGAGAGGTCCCAATCTCTCTCTAGTTACCTTTTTTCCCCTTATGTACTTATAAAATATTTTGGGATTGTCCTTTATGCTACCTGTCAGAGCTATCTCCTGCCCCCTTTTTGCCCTTCTGATTTCCTTTTTAAGTTTACTCTTTAGTTCCTGAAACTCCTCCAGGGATGCACTTGATCCCAGCTGCCTAAACCTGTCCCATGCATCCTTTCTGTTTTTGACTCACGTCTCAATTTCCCTTGTCAGCCAAGCTTCCTTATTGTGGATGCTAGGATTGGTCATCTTCAAGGAGGGACTTCTTCCACCTAATAGTAAAAATTGAGGGGCTTGCCAGAGCAAGTAAGCAGAAGACTCATTGATCATTAGATTTTATATTTTGCACCACTGGACAACCAAGAATGTACATATTTCACCAGCTAATTGTATTCTGGCACCCAGAGTACAGCAACTTTCCCATATTACGGTGAGGTTTTCCATAATGATGTCAGCATATTTTAATATCGTAATCTATTCCCTGCAAAGGCAATGAAATCTGATTCCAAAGGAGCTTTGCAAAGGTAGTAAACCATGTATGACTCATCTTTAGAAATGGCACCTTTGTATTATTCACAATGGCTGATAGATTCAGAGAGCTTTTGATTCTGTCCAGCATGTTGTTTTTATTCGTTAATTTCTTGATTTGTGGGCAATTGACTATCTCAACTTTGAACGCATCCATCCTTTCTGTGCATTTAGTCCTTCCTGAATAATAAGTGGTATGCAATGGGTTATTGATTGGGAAATGTTTGCACACATATTTTAATTTCAAATTAAGATGAAGTGTTAGGGCATTTCTACTGCCTGGAGTAATTAATATGTTGGACATGTGGTTTGGACATCCTTTGCAGTGTTTAAGTAAAATAAGCTACTGAAAAGATGTATTAGTGGTATTGTTTATGAGAGAAACAATGTTTTGATTATGGGTGCTATTTCTGTAGATCTTGTGCTACATAAAATAAAATTAATATTTCATTAACTACATGTCACATTTTGCAGATTCAGCATGAGGTTGTTTCTTGGTTGTATAACATTTTTGAATTGCTCAAGCTGAAGAGAATTATCTGCTCCAGTCCAGTTCTAACTGTAGAATAAAATTATAGTTTCATGTTATTGTGCATTTTGATCATCCTCAAACAACCATTTCAGTTTTGCTGGCCACATATGCAGCTGTTGAAGTCCACCTTGCTACATCATTTCTCTCCAACTTTCCTATTTTAAAGATGTTCCTTGAAATTTAGCTCTTTAACCAAGCTTCATTTGTCTACCCTAATATATTTTTAAGCAATAATAGTGCTCCTGTGAACCATCCGTTAATATATTGTTATGATACAGGTGCAGTATCATTGTTTTTTGCTATTTATAACAACTGGGGTGACAAGTGGGGACTGGACTTGGCAGAGTACTCTGTTCAGTAGCTAATTCCTGAACATTACCTCCATGTTGGCCATTCATTTCCTTTACAAGCTTGTAAAGGGCCTGTCCCACGAGCATGCGACTGCATGCGGCAAGCGCGACCTAACGTGATCACTTGAGCCGTAGGGCCTCGCGGGGCTTGTCCCACTTCGATCGCCACAGCCGTATGGAGTAATGCGGAACTGGACCCGACATCGTGCGGGGCTCCGAAAAACTGACACTGTTCAAAAATTCCGTCCAGCAATGGCCTGCCGGCCCGCAGCCGCATTGAGGCTGCAAGCACCGCCATGACGGGCGTACACACCATCTTGACGCCGTACGCAGCGTCTTGATGGTGTATGCCTAGCGTGAACTTCCCGCGGACTTCGCTCGAACTTCACGTCACCTCGTACGGGATCACTCGACTTCCGCGCTTCCGGTTTGGTTGCGCTTGCCGCATGCAGTCGCATGCTCGTGGGACAGGCCCATATCTTCCGGTGGGCGGCGCGACTAACGTCGCAGCGGTCTCTGCAGTCCGTCTGTCTTTTTGTTATTTTTGTCCCGTTTTAATGGAGTTTTTATGTTTTTTTTTGGGTATGTGTGTGTGTGTGTGGGGGGGGGGGGCGGGGGGGGGGGGGGGTTTTAAAATTTTTCCCCTGCACGGAGAACCCGACCTTTCCCTGTCGGGTCTCCGTTGTCGTTGGGCCTGCACCGTGGAGCGGCCTCCAGCAGGAACGTCCTGGGGCTCCAGTCACGGAGCTGCGGAGCTACTCACCATCACGGAGCTGGCCGAGTCCGGAGCGGGAGGAGCGGTGGTGGCGCGCTGCTGCGACCCGACCCTCGGAGATTCGGAGGCTTACCGCAGGTCTGGTGGACAGTGACACCGGGAGCCCGCGGGTCCCTGCTGGGAGACCGCTTTTCGGGGCTTCCGCAACGGCGACTTCTCCCACCCGAGTAGTGGGGTCGAGGATGACCTGGAGCGGGGCCTTACATCATCGCCCGGCGTGGCTTCAACGGCTGCGGGACTTTGCCAGCGCCCGCCCGGGGCTCCAACAACAAGACCCGGAGCGCGGTCTTGCATCACCCGGCGCGGCATTAATGGCCGCGGGACAATTGTTATCGACTTTGACTCTGACATCGGGGGGAGAGGGAAGTGCAGGGGAGAGATACGTTTTTTTTTTGCCTTCCATCACAGCGAGGTGCAGATGCGCTGTGATGGATGTCTGTGTAAATTGTGTTGTGTCTTGGGTCTTTTTTTTCTTGTATGTATGACTGCAGAAACAACATTTCACTTGAGCCTCTATGAGGTTCAAGTGACAAATAAATTGTATTGTATTGTATTGTATTGTATTGTATTGTAAGGAATCTCAAATGCCTGGATGAAGAGGCAATCAGCAATAGAGATTCTTAAGCAGCTACGAAAGAAGGTAATTATGTGTTTGAGCCTCCAGGTACAATAGTACAATAGATCAGGGGAAATGAGGAGGGAAAATGCCCAGGACCAGTATTCCTTAGGATTCCTTATAAACCCAGAAATATCCAATGAAGGAATTTTAATCCGTTCTTGATTTTGACATCCTGCTTTTAAATGCCAGAACTGTTAGCCGTGTATGCACTTGACTGATAAAACACTAGAGGGTCTATATGGGAGGCCAGAGATACAGTTTATACCGGCAGTGATAATGAAGGACCTGGCAATGCAGTTGCTGACACTTTGAATTGAGGCAGTGCAGCGTAGGTTTACGAGATTGATCCCTGGGATGGCGAACCTGTCATATGAGGAAAGATTGAAAAGACTAGGCTTGTATTCACTGGAGTTTTGAAAGATGAGGGGGAATCTTATAGAAACATATAAAATTATAAAAGGACTGGACAAGCTAGATGCAGGAAAAATGTTCCCAATATTGGATGATCCCAGAACAAGGGGCCACAATCTTAGAATAAAGGGGAGGCAATTTAAGACTGAGGTGAGAAGACTGAGGTGAGTCAAGGGATATGGGGAGAAGGCTGGCACGGGTTATTGATAGGGGACGATCAGCCATGATCACAATGAATGGCAGTGCTGGCTCGAAGGGTCGAATGGCCTCCTCCTGCACCTATTTTCAATGTTTCTATGTTTCTATGAATAATTGCATGTTAGTGTATCACCAAAAATGAAATCTTGAAAAAGCATGCTTGTAAGCCTATCGCTTACTTAGGTAAGATGGTCTTGTACCTCATCTAATTAATTTTGATCAATGCAATTCAAAATGTTGAAGAAACCATTTGAATAGCTGCACTCGTGTTGCATTCATATATATTAACATAGTGATGGCCATGGTTAATTTTCTGCAGGTTGACATGCATTCCAAATAATCCTTGATCTTGTATACGAAGGAACTGCAGCTGCTGGTTTCCACCGAAGATAGATACAAAATGCTGGAGTAACTCAGTGAGACAGACAACAAATCTGGAGAGAAGGAATGAGTGATGTTTCAGGCAAAGACTCTTTTTCAGACTGAGATTCAGGGGAGAGATCATGAGCGGAATAGATTGGGTAGATGCACGGAGTCTCTTGCCCAGAGTAGGTGAATCGAAGACCAGAGGGCATAGTGAAGAGGGAAAGATTGAATAGGAATCTGAGGGGTAACTTTTTCACACAAAGGGGTGGATGTATGGAACAGAGGAGGTAGTTGAGGCAGGGACTAATCAAACATTTAAGAAGAAGTTAGACAGGTACATGGATAGGACAGGTTTGACGAGATATGGACCAAATGCTGGTAGGTGGGACTAGTTTAGGTGGAACAAGTTGGCCGGTGTGGGAAAGTTGGGCTGAAGGGCCAAAGGGCCTGTTTCCACACTGTTTCACTCTATGGCTATGAGAGTAAATTATAGAGATATGGAAGGGTGAGGTGTGAAAATGTAAATACGCTCCTAAATCTTTCCCCTCTTTGTCTAGTTCAGTTAAAATACTGAGTCAACCACTGGAACAACTAAACATTATTTTTGAACGAACAACAAATCCCCCTATACGATACCTAAACCACCGCAGGTTCGATCCTTGTCTCTGCCTGGCCAAGCCCTTCAGCCTCATGCAAGCAGACACTACCAAAAGGTCACGCAATCCCAAGTGCTCATCCAGAAGATTAACACATATCCAAATGGGGGGCTACCATTTATAGGTCAATGAACCAAGAGGGGCCGAACTACATAGGGGTGGTCCCCCTTACAAGACAATTGCACATATCGATTACATTAAAGTATTATTTACAGTTCCCCATACCAATTTCAATGAGTCCCAAACAATGTTTCTCCAGAAGCTTCTGGAAGGAAGTCAATTAATCAAATAACGCAACATTTTCCCTGGTAATGTAAACAAGTCAAACAAGGCTTCACACTTCAGCCAATCCTCAAGTAACAGGATAATTGTCCTGCAAAATTATTGACACTATTTACAATCCCTCTGCAGCAATCCAATCAAAGCAATGTATTTATAACACCTCAGCAGGGTCCTCATACATATTACCAATAGAGTTGACATTTGGATATTTCCCTGTCCTGCATATCAATCTAGGACAGACAGGGCTCAGACTGTCCGGTGCCACCCACAGCCTGTAATTTTCCACAGACAAAGATTAAGCAAATCTTACAAATGAAGGGATCCTCCATTTTCTAGTGTCTTCAATTTGGTCAATATTAACATTCCTCCATTTTATCATTTACGATAACCATCATCATTAATGATAACCAAAATACAATAATGACTGCTTCACTCTTACAGATATCCTAACGAAAGGATGCAGTTCTATTTGCCCAGAATTTCATTGTTTCCCGAGGTTTCATGGTAGTAGCTTCATGATTTCCGTCTGATGAGTATTCATCTCCCGAGTTTTCGTGAGTGCGAATCCCGTCCATCAAACTTGATAGATCATCTATGCTTGGGTTTCATAGTAGAGTACTAGACTAAGTGGGGCCCGTTGGGAGGGCTGGTCCCCCAATGCAATATTCCACCTCTCCACCAGTGGCTTTCTGGAATGCTAGTATGGGTATTGTGGGCTGAAGGGACTGGCTTCCAGAGGGCTAGTACAGACATTGTGGGCCAAATGGATTCTTGGGGTGACAGCTCAGTCACTCAAACCTGATGTGCTAGAGGCTCACTTATGGCTGGTGGGTGAGCAGTTGACTCATGGCTATTCCTTGAAATTCTATTTCAAGCAGGGTGCAAGGCCACCAAATTTAAATGCAGTTTCCTACCATTTCAAGCAGGGTGCAAGGCCACCAAATTCAAGTGCAATTTCTTACCACTTCAAGCTGGGTGCAAGGCCATCAAATTCAATTGCTGTTTCATACCACTTTAAGCAAGGTGAAAGGCCACCAAATTCTGGTGCATTTTCCTACCACTTCAAGTAGGGTGCAAGGCCACCAGATTCAAGTGCAGTTTCATACCACTTCAAGCAGGGTGCAGGGCCACCAAACTCAAGTGCAGTTTCATACCACTTCAGGCAGGGTGCAGAGCCACCAAACTCAAGTGCAGTTTCCTACCATTTCAAGCAGGGTGAAGGGCCACCAAACTCAAATGCAGTTTCATGCCACTTCAAGCAGTGTGCAAGGCCACCAAATGCTAGTGCTGTTTAATGCCATTTCAAGCAGGGTGCAAGGCCACCAAATTCATGTGTCATTTCATACAACTTCAAGCAGTGTGCAAGACAACCAAATTGAAGTGCAGTTTTATACCTGTTCATGCAGTGTGAAACCACCATAAAACCACACAAAACACCACATAAACACCACACTCACAGTTCAGTAGACATTCAGTGTGTTCAGTTGATTCACAGCTCAGACAGAGTCGTGACCTCTCTCTCCCCCATCTTGCAGGGACTGAGCCACACCCACACTTCCGGGTTTAATAATCCCTCCCCCCTCCCACTAGAAAGGGCGTGGGCTTCATGACGTTATTGACAGGAGGCAGATTTTCAACATTTTTTAAACACCAATAACACTTTTATTTTTCATTGATGGGAATAATCCTCTGCACCTGATGAGCAGAGGGGGACCGAGTAAGATGGCCAAAAATCACAGCCGTAAGTGGTAGCGTTTTATCTAAAATCAATATAAAGTGCAAACAGGGTTGTTCAGTTACCACCAACAACAACCATTTGCAGTGCATAATTTCAATCAGTTAACACCACCAACAACCATTTGCAGTGCAGAATTTCAAAGCACCTAACATCACCAACAACCATTTGTAGTGCAGCATTTCAAAGCAGTTACCAGCACCAACAACCATTTGCAGTGCTGAATTTCAAAGCTGTTACCACCACCAACAACCATTTGCAGTGCAGCATTTCAAAGCAGTTATCACCACCAACAACCATTTGCAGTGCAGCATTTCAAAGCGGTTACCACCACCAACAGCCATTTGCAGTGCAGCATTTCAAAGCAAACACATTTTCATTTTCAAAACACATTAAGGGCACTCACAGTTGAGGAGACATGTGTTCAGTGTTATTCACAGCTCAGAGAGACGTGACCCTCTAGATTCCTCCATCTTGCAGGGACTGAGTGAATGAGGCACAACACTTCCAGGTTTTATAGTCCCCACCCCCCTCCCACCAGCAGGAGCAGCAGAGAGAATGTCAACATGTTTTAAACATTAATATCACTTTTATTTTTCATCGATGGGGAAAATCCTCTTGTCCTGCACAGCGGAGGGGGACTCTGAATAAGATGGCCAAAAATCACAGCCGTAAGAGGCAGCGTTTTAAAAAAAATCATGAAACGGTAAAACAGGAAGTGGTCAAGATCTTACTTCCAGTAATATAGACTGAACAGCAAATTCCCCTATACGATACCTAAACCACTGCAGGTTCGATCCTTGTCTCTGCCTGGCCCAGCCGTTCAGCCTCGTGCAAGTAGACATACTACAAAAGGTCACACAGTCCCAAGCGTTCCTCAAGAAGATCGACATCGATCTAAGATGGAGCTACGTTTTACAGGTCCACGAACCTTGAGGGATTGAACTATATAGGGGTGGTCTCTTTACAGTCCAATCAAACATATTAATTACATCAGTACATTATTGACAGTTCCCTAAACCAACTACAACAGAGTCTTCTGGCCATGCTGCCATTTTCCTGTTGCCGGAGTATAAACAGAGGACAGTTCGGGAAGCGGCAGTGACGAGGGACGTAAAGTGGTGGTCCGACCAGTCAGAGGCCATGCTGCAAGATGCATTGACAGATGTCGACTGGAAAATGTTCTAAGCAGGTTCCAGTGACATCAATGAGTTCGCGGAAGCGGTCACGGACTTCATCGCAACATCGTCCCACTGTAAGGGAAAGCCTTGGGTGGACAGGTCCGTTCGTATTGCCTTGAATGCTCGCACCACTGCCTACAACTCTGGCCTGGTATCCGGAAATATGGGCGTCTACAAGGTAGAGTCCTACCGACTGTGAAGGGCGGTGAAGGACACAAAAAAGAGTTATAGGGACAAGATGAAGTCACAGATGGAGCAGCAGGACACCAGATGCCTATGGCAGGGGCTACGGACTGTAACCAACTACCGGAGCAGCTGCCCCTCAACCGGAAGTGCCGGCATATCCCTAATGGATGACCTAAACTCTTTCTACACTCGTTTCGAGATGGGCAACATCACCCCAGGCTTGCCGGCTTACGACAACACCGCCTGTGTGCTGGCTAACGATGCTGGACGGAGGTCAACTGCTGGGGATGGACACACATTCTCATTGTCCGAGCACGATGTGAGGAGGGCTCTGACACGTGTGAACACGAGGAAAGCTTGAGGCCCAGATGGCATCTCGGGATGAGTATTAAGTCTTGTGCTATGCAGCAAGCTCCGGTGCTCACTACAATATTCAACCTCTCCCTGGCTAAGTCCGTTGGCCCTGCCTGCTTCAAAAGATCCATCATTGTACCTGTACCAAAAAATGCCTCCCCAGCTTGTTTGAATGATTACCGTCCGGTGGCCCTTACCTCGGTAATCATTAAGTGCTTTGAGAGGCTGGTCAAGAAACACATCTGCGCCTTCCTCCCTCGCAACATGGACCTGCTACAATTTGCATACCGTCCGAACAGATCCACGGACGATGTGGTCTCCCAGGTTCTGCACACTGCTCTCTCTCACCTTGACAGACAGAAGGGGGGCTATGTGAGGATGCTGTTCATAGACTTCAGTTCAGCCTTGAACACGATAGTCCCCACCAGACTTGCTGAGAAGCTACTGGATTTGGGGCTCAACACCCCCCTGTGAGCCTGGGTCCTGGACTTTCTCACTGCCAGGCCCCAGGTAGTCAAGATGGGAGGAAATACATCAAAGTCCCTCACCCTGAGCACAGGATCTCACCAGGGTTGCATCCTCAGCCCCCTACTGTACTCCCTGTACACACACATGACTGTGTGTGTCAAGTCAAACTGAAACGAAAGAACAGGTGCAGAGAAATGCTACATTGAAATCACGAGACAGTGATTAAAGTGGGCGGAACGCCAGCCTGCCGAGTTCTGCCCGGGGGTTTCAAAAGGGCACACAGCACTAGAAACCAGGGAAGAAGACGGAAGAGACTTGTGGGTGGCAAAACTTGAACAGTAAATCAAAAGGACTGTCCGAAAAGACTGCCGCGATAAATATGATAAAATGTGTTAAAAAACAGTAAAGATTCATATGATATTAAGCTAAAAAATTGGTAACAGTAGTGGGCATTATCTGTATTTTTCATTTAATGAAATGTGAAAATTATTTTTTTTTTAAAAAAACAAAATGGCTGCTATGAGTTGGAATGTTAGATACATGTAATTTTCTGTTATTTATATTTGGTCACAGTAATGTGTATATTTTTTGCCTTTGTGTCTAAAGGTTTTTCACCTGGTAAAGACTAAAACTGCTAAAAACTGCTAAAGACTAATCTGCCAAAATAAAACAGGTGGAAAAGAAGTGTTTGGTCTGAGTGAATCCAGTTCATCATTTCGGGGTAGATAAATCAAATCCCTTTCAAGCGGGGAATCTGCAAAAACATTAGAAGACTTGACAGTGTGGCTAGGTTCGGCTCAAACTCAATAGTCAAGTTTGCTGATGACACTGTGGTGGTGGGCCTGATCTCCAATAACAATGAGAAGGCCTACCAGGAGGATGTGGCTGATCTGGCACTCTGGTGTCAGGACAACAGTTTCCTCTTGAATGTCAAAAAAAACAAGGAACTGATCGTGGACTTTAGGAGGGCACAACATCCGAGGACGTACACACCATAGAAGGTAAATGGGGATACTGTGGATAGGTGAGCTTTTTTAAATAACTGGCAGTCCACATCTCAGAAGATCTGACATGGATATCACACGCTGCCGCACTGGTGAGTAAGGCAAGGCAGCGTCTTTACCACCTCAGGCAATTGAGGAAATTCAGAGTGTATCTGAGGATCCTCCAGTGCTTCTATTCAGCAGCAGCATCTTGTCCAGAAACATCACAATTTGGTTTGCGAACTGCTCTGCCCAGGACATGAACGCTCTACAGATAGTAGTGCCCCCCTGCAGGAATTATACATCAGAAGGTCTAAATCCAGAGCCAACAAGATCATGGGGGACCCCTTCTACCCCGAGAACAGACTGTTCCAGCTGCTATGGTCAGGCAAATGCCTCCATTGCCATGCTGTGAAAACAGAGAGGATGAGAAGAAGTTTCTTCCCAGAGGCCATTAGGACTGTAAATTCCTATCTCACCAGGGACTAACTTACTGTACCAATTTACTGTTGTGTGGTGTCTTTTTTTTAATTCTTTTTTTCCCCCCACAAATATGTAATTACCGATTCTGTTCCATTCTGTTTTGGAGGTTTTTTTTGCACAATCCGCAAGCATTGTCACTTTTCATTTCACTGCACATCTCGTATGCGTATGTGATGAATAAACTTGACTTGACTTGACTTGACATTGTTTCTTGGAGAAGCTTCTGGAATGAAGCTAAATAACTGAATTTGCTAAGTTTCGAAAATTTAAGTCACCCGATTAATCCATATATAATTTGGAGAATCGTTCTAAGAATTCACCTGCTTCCTCTCCCTTTTTAGGTCTTACATCCAAGATTTTGACCTTATCAATTGGTTTCTGCAGGGTATTCGCAAGGGCCATTAAAACAGACCTCTTCTCTTGCACTATTTTCTGCTAATATATTTGCTAGAGCTTCATGTGTCGGATGTCCTAGAATTGTTAAGAATCTGGTGTGTTCGGTTGGGGTAATTATTTGCTGGATCAGTGCCCATAGATCTCGGGAGTCTGCGTGGTAAACGCGCATTGTAGTTCTTAGATGATCCACAAAGGAAGCAAGTGATTTTCTACGATTGTGTATTTGAATTAAAATGGCCATCATCTCATTGGGTTGCCATGGGGTATAAACTCTTATTGTACGGGGATTATTGCACCCACTACATTGGCCGGATCAAAAGAAGGATTAAGCATTGTTTAGTTTTTGTACTTTCTGCCATATCAAGATCTATCCCAGTATCTTCAATTGATGCCTCACCCCCTGATGTATCTTCCCCCTTACCAGGGGGTTCACAGTACCTTCTACATGACTGCCTTTCATCACTCGCTACTCGTCCAACTCGTCTAGGTTTAAGCTCGCAAGAATACCCTGGTTTCTGCACCATCCTCAACCTTCTTTGTCCTTAACCACTTGAGTTTTCTTTTTTGTTTTGCTTCCAGTACCATGAACTCTTGGACTATTTATTATTAATGGAGCAGTTGGGGTTAAGGAATCCTGTGCTGCAGAATCTGATTGTCTATTCCGTTCACAAGCTACACAATGCGTATTTGAAGTGCTGGGAATGCAAGAAGAATAAGATGGTGGCCGTGGGTTTCTAATTTCAACACGTTCCCAATCTTCTAATACTCATCATCGTCCCCCTCAAAACTAACGCCAACCGTCTGGTCCTCATGCTCCAGACCAACTGGAGCCAGTTTCCCTTTGGAAGTTTTCCTTCTCACCTTCTCTCTAATACATCCATGCTCCTCTCTCAAGATGCCCGGAGGTTGGTACATTTCAGTATCCTCCAATTCTATTCCACGCTTCAGAGTTGCTTCCTTCTAACTTGCCATTCTTTCAGCTTTTCTACTCGCTGTTCCTTATAATAATTTTTCCACAATCCAATTAACTCCTTTGCCTCCTCACTATCGCTACATTGCCAAATAATTTGCTCAATATACTTTACTCCTTTCAATGTTCCAACGCCTCCCTCGGGTCATGATTTGTCCCGTGATTCTTTATTTAATACCTCAGAAAGGTTTCTCAATTGTTCAGCTCTTTGTGGAAACTTGCTGCATATTTATTGCAAAGGACTTTTGGAATTGGCAGTCATATCTTGTTCCACATGATTTTGATTTCCCTTGTTTCTATACAATGGAAGCAACTCCTAAGTCACTCACACCTTCCCAACAATTCACACCTCCCTCTCAATCTCCAAAGCTACCAAGCTCGCACCCGGACAATGGCCAAAGGTTCCGAAGTGTCAGCAGTCTCGCACTTTTCTCAACACAATCGCACAATCAATCCTTCCTATCTAGTGTCCAAGTTCTTCTACTGTCTCCCACAAATCCACACAACTTCAACTCTTACAATTTTAACAATCCTCAATCACCCAAATATTAAGGTGCGCCAGGTAACAATAAAACACAGTCAAACACAATCAAACACGTTCCCGCAGCTCGTTTCCTATACCAAGAGCAACCTTAATTCAAACACATGCAAATGAGCTCCAAACATGCAAACAAAATCGTACACAGGCAAGAAATTATACCACTTATTATTATCATACACAACCACACTCCTATATAAACGCCAAGCATTCGTCTAATATCGCATTTGTTAACTGTGCAATTCCCAAAACAAATCACAGTATATTTTAATCCCTCCTCGCAGTGTGCTCGACCAACAGAACAATTCCTCCCCCGAAACAGCAATCGGAAGGATGCGAACCCCTGATTGAACAATCACGAGTCGGACTCCAATTATAACAACAGTCCCAACCAAACTATATCCTTATACAGTCAATTCAAACTACTATTACAATAGTGTATCTAACATTCAAAATTTAAATTAAAGGCAATACACAACAAACACAATAGAAACATAGAAACATAGAAAATAGGTGCAGGAGTTGGCCATTCAGCCCTTCGGGCCTGCACCACCATTCAATATGATCATGGCTGATCATCCAACTCAGTATCCTGTACCTGCCTTCTCTCAATACCACAATCCCACAATGCCACAATGGCAGTCTTAATGACACTTTAAACTACTACTTTAAAGTTTTATTATACATAGATTAATCTGGAAGAAAATATATACACTTTAAATTGACCAGCACCTCAATGTGAGGTTCTGAATATTGGCTGAATTTAATTGAAACATTTTCAGCTCGTTCTTCTCTGTCTAATTATTTTTTTAGTAAGTAATTTGGACGCACGCAAATTCAAATTCAAAATTTGTAAAGAAATGTTTTAGGGGATATGGAATTCTCAGATAGATTAAAGTATTTTCGACCAATTTATACTCTAATCACTGAGTTCTCGATACCTTTACGAGACTCATCCCCTGTATTTTCAGAGATCCAGATACTCTCACACAGGCGGGGACTCTAACCCACATAGGCTCACCCTATCAAAAAGGATTTTCCTTTTCACCTGCTTGATATCAGGTGTCATCACGTAATCTCTTCACGCTGGCAGTCGATGCCGAATTTTAGAGCACCGTTCCAATCTGCACTCCCAGCAACGATGCAGTGCTTTGCCTCTTAGCACTGAATAATACCCAGTTTTGTTTTCCAATATACAGTCAATCGGATATCCAATTTTGGGCAGAGCCCTTAACCCAGTTTATCGATTGGTTGGTTTGAGCAGCAGCTGCAGCTGTAGACTAAGTTGGAATTTTACGTGCCTTTAACCTAAAGGAGAGGGATTTTAACCCAACCCTAAGAAAGCGGGCCTCTAACCCCAAAGGCACGAATCTCCCTAGTTCTTGCTAGACTATCTGCGATCTCGTTGGGACCCTTGCCCAAGTTTGCGAATGATCGATCTGCTCCGACTAACGAAGTGGGCAAAACCAATGCAAAAACTCCCACAGCGATCTGGAATAGCTCAACACCCTCGATCGCAAATTTGTGTTTGGGGGCCCGTTGAGATTCTGTACGGACCCCCAATGTAAATACGCTCCTAAAGCTTACCCCTCTTACAACTAAACTTTATTTTGAACGAACAACAAATCCCCCTAATTATACCTAAACCACCACGTGTTTGATCCTTGTCTCTGCCTGGCCAAGCCCTTCACCCTCGTGCAAGGAGACACTACCGAAGGTCACTCAGTCCCAAGCGCCCTCCCAGAAGATCGACATCGATCCAAATGGGGGTCAATTATTAAAGAGGTAATAATGGGGCATTAAGATAGCAGTAAAAGGACTAGTCCAAGTCAGCATGGATTTATGAAAGTGAAATCAAGCTTGACTAATCTTCTGGAATTTTTTGAGGATGTGACAAGTAAAATGGATGAAGTGGTGCCTGTGGATGTAGTGTATCTAGATTTTCAGAAAGCCTTTGATAAGGTCCCGCACGGGAGATTGGTGACTAAAATTAGAGCACATGGTCTTGGGGGTAGGGTGTTGACATGGATAGAAAATTGGTTGGAAGCAAAGAGTGAGAGTTAACGGGTCCTTTTCAGAATGGCAGGCAGTGGTGAGAGGAGTGCCGCAAGGCTCGGTGTTGGGGCCTCAACTGTTCACCATATATATTAATGATTTGGACGAAGGGAATTAGGAGAAATACTAGCAAGTTTGCAGATGACACAAAGCTGAGTGGCAGTGTGAACTGTGAAGAGGATGTTAGGAGGTTGCAGAGTGAACTTGACAGGTTGAGTGAGTGGGCAGATGCAGTAGAATATTGATAAATGTGAGGTTATCCACTTTGGCGGCAAAAACAAGGGGGCAGATAATTAACTCAATGGGGTTAGGTTAGGTAATGGGAAGGTACAGCAAGACCTGGGTGTCCTTGTACACCGGTCACTGAAAATTGGCGTGCAGGCACAGCAGGCAGTGAAGAAAGCTAATGAAATGTTGGCCTTCATAACAAGAGGATTTCAGTATATAACCATATAACCATATAACAATTACAGCACGGAAACAGGCCATCTCGGCCCTACAAGTCCATGCCGAACAAATTTTTTTCCCCTTAGTCCCACCTGCCTGCACTCGTACCATAACCCTCCATTCCCTTCTCATCCATATGCCTATCCAATTTATTTTTAAATGATACCAATGAACCTGCCTCCAGTATAGGAGTAAAGAGGTTCTTCTGCAGTTGTATCGGGCTCTGGTGAAACCACATCTGGAGTATTGTGTACAGTTTTGGTCTAACTTGAGGAAGGACATCCTTGTGATTGAGGCAGTGCAGCGTAGGTTCACGAGATTGACCCCTGAGATTGCGGGACTGTCATATGAGGAAAGATTGAAAAGACTAGACCTGTATTCTGTGGAGTTTAGAAGGATGATGGGGCGTCTTATAGAAACACATAAAATTATAAAAGGACTGGACAAGCTATATGCAGGAAAAATGTTGCCATTGTTAGGCGAGTCCAGAACCAGGGGCCACAGTCTTAGAATAAAGGGGAGGTCATTTAAGACTGAGGTGAGAAAAATCGTTTTCACCCAGAGAGTTGTGAATTTATGGAATTCCCTGCCACAGAGGGCAGTGGAGGCCAAATCACTGGATGGATTTAAGAGAGAGTTAGATAGAGCTCAAGGGCTAGTGGAGTCAAGGGATATGGGGAGAAGGCAGGCATGGGTTATTGATAGGGGATGATCAGGCATGATCACAGTGAATTGCGGTGCTGGCTCGAAGGGCCGAATGGCCTCATCCTTCACTTATTTTCTATGTTTCTATGTTTCTATGTCAACTAACCCAGAGGGGCCGAACTACATAGGGGTGGTCCCCCTTACAAGCCAATTACACACATCGATTACATTAAAGTATTATTGACAGTTCCCCAACCCAATTACAATGAGTCCCAAACAATGTTTATCCAGAAGCTTCTGGAAGGAAGTCAATTAACCAAATAACGTAACATTCACCCGGGTAATGTAGCAATTCAAACAAGGCTTCACTCTTCAGCCAATCCTCAAACACCAGGATAACTGTCCTGCAACATTATTGGCACTATTTACAATCCCTCTGCAGCAATCCAATCAAAGCAATGGATTTATAACCGTGGAGTTTTTTTGCAGGGTCCTCATACATATTATCAATAGAAAGGACATCTGGATCTTTCCCCATCCTGCATATCAATCTAGGGCTCAGATTGGCCGGCACCACCCACCGCCTGTAATTTTCCACAGACAAAGGTTAAACAAATCTTACAAATGCAGGGACCCTCCATTTTGTAGCGTCTTCAATTTGATCAATATTAACGAAAACACAGATCAAAGTAGACAATGTCATGGAAATGTAGAATGGTACATTGTTAGCTGGAGAACTAGGGTGGGGGTGGAATGGAAAGAGAGAGAAAGCAAGGGTTACTTGAAGTTATCAATATTAATACCGCTGGATTGTAAGATGCCCAATTAAAATATGAGGTGTTGTTCCTCTAATTTGTGCTGAACCTCACTCTGACAGTGCAGGAGGCCTAGGGCAGAAAGGTCAGTGTGGGACTGAGAGGGGGGAGTTCAAGTGTTTACCGACTGGGAGATTGGGTAGGCCTAGGTGGACTGAGTGGAGGTGTTCTGCGAAATGATCGCCAAGCCTTCGCTTAGTCTTGCCAATTGCTTTTGCTATATCGCTGATATATCCCATTCCCGCACTGACTTTTCTGTCCTCTGAATCAGACAACATATGTTGAAAGAGAAACAGTAAAACATTAAGTCAAATTTTCAGCAGGATCTCTGGTTCTCTCTCCAGTGATGCTGCTTGACCTGCTGATTCTTTACATTTACCTGCGACTCCATCTTCAAGGAACCACACACCTGCACTCCTAGATCCATCTGCTCTACAACACTGCCCAGAGCCTGGCCACTCACGTTGTAGGTCCCGCTCATGTTAGATTTCCCAAAATGAAACATCTCACATTTCTCTGTATTAAATTCCATCAACCATTCCTCCGCCCACCTGGCCAATTGATCAAGACCCTGCTGCCATTTTTCACAACCATCTTCACTATCTGCAAAACCACCCACATTTGTATCAACAGCACACTTGTTAATCTTGCCATGCATGTTCTCATCCAAACGGTAATGGGCCCAGCACCAAACCCTGAGGCATACAACTAGACACAGGCCTCCAGTCTGAGAAGCAACCTTCCAATATCACCCTCTGCTTCCTTGATCAGCTCTGTGAGGGTGTCATCTTATTTAATTAGTGATTTTGATGCAGTCACAATGGCAGGCAAGTTGTTGCAGTGTGATCCTTGCAGGATGTGGGAAGTCAGGGAAACTGTTGTTGCATCTGACCACTACAACCGTGGGAATTGTGGCCAGATGCAGCTCCTGAAGGACCGTGTTAAGGAACTGGAGCAGCAGCTGAATGACCTCAGGACCATCTCGGAAAACGAGACCTTCCTGGACAGGACCCACAGTGTGGTCGTCATACCGAGAATACAGGAAGAGCGAAGGTGGGTGACGACAAAGAAGGAAATTAAACGTGGAGTGCAGGTGACTCCAGTGGTCTTATCACTTCAAAACAGGTACACCCTCTTGCGAGCTGTAGGGGCGGACAACACCAAGTTTTAAGTAGCAGGCAGGGCTGTGACCCTGGCTCCGAGGCTCAACAGGGAAGAGCGATGTCCCGCAGAGCCATAGTGGTAGGCAACTCAATAGTTAGGGATGCAGACAGGAGATTTTGTGGCAGCAGTCGAGACATCAGGATACTGTGCTGCCTCCCTGGTGCCACAATGTCTGCATGACATCCTCAAGAGGGAGGGGGAGCAGCTGGAAGTTGCTGTGCATGTTGGCACAAACGATATAGGTAGTTACTCCACAAACGAGATATGTAGGAACTTGCCCAGGACATCTCCTTTAAACTTTCCCCTGTGATTTTATAAATATGCCCTCTAATCCTTTAATGTGAGATAAAGGTTCTTATTGTCTACTCAATCTTTGCTTCTCATACTACTATCAGCTGTTTCTTCAACCAGTAATGCTCCAAAGAAAACAATCCAAATTTGATAATCTCTCTTTGTAGCTTATTCCCTCTATTCCAGCAGCATTCTGAATCCTCTGCGAAACCTCCATATCTGTCATGTTTGGGGTAACGTGAGTTATTAAATTGCTGGTAGGTCAATTGGCTGCTACAGATTGCCTCCATTGTAAGTGGGTGGCGGGAGCATTAGGAGGGAGTTGGTGGAAATGTAAGTGAGAATTGATTCCAGAGAAAATAAATGGGGGAATGGACTGATAGGACTACGCTGAGAGCTCACACAAATTTGATGCTTCCTACGACACAAGTATGGACTAATCCAGTCCATCATGAAGCAGTCTCCTGCTGTCCTCTTCATTCCCCCTCCTCCCCAATCAAATCTCTTTATGCATGCTGCCTCAGGAAAGCAGTCAACATACCCAAGGACCACTGGCAATCCAATCATACTCCCATCTGCCCTCCAGATTCAAGAATAGTAAGATTAAACGAGAACTTACCAGTTCGAAGTTTGATCTGTATTTTATGAGGAGTAACGTTGAGGGAATACATGAAGAACCCGCCAGTACGCATGCGTGTCATTCTTCAAAGCAGCGGAGTGAATCACAGATACCTGTAATGACTTAAGCATAGTAAGATTAGAGAAAAAGATACCAGTCGTGTTTATGATCAAGGGTGGGAGCGGAGGGCATGTATTCCCTCAACGTTACTCCTCATAAAATACAGATCAAACTTCGAACTGGTAAGTTCTCGTTTAATCTTACTATTTTACTTCGGAGTCACGTGAGTGACTACATGAAGATTTCAAAGCTCTGTGATTCAAGCCGTGGAACGAGTCCATCATCACGTCTGCCTTGGTTTTGGGGAGAATAGTGATAACATATTAAACATCAATATGATATATCTAAATAACCATAAAGTTAATAATAATTGATAGACCCTGTTTTTTGGGGTAAATTATGGTATAGAAACAACAATGTTTCTGAAAAATTCCAGTTTCCATTACTGGTTTGTTATAATCTTTAGAATGTTCTTTCCGATGGCCATCCTGCAGTCCTGAGGATTTTATCCATAGGAACCTCCAATTTAAATGCTGCCGACGTTGCTGCAGCCTGGTGGAGTGAGATTTTAACCTAGTTAGTGTTTACACCAACTTTGGTCAATACTATGTTAGCCATTTAGCTGGCCTGGCCTGTTATTCTTTAATGAGGCTGTCTGTAGTTGATGAAAAGTTCCTCTTCTGTGCCACTGATGGTCTTGGTTTGTTCCATGTATATTTGTAGATGTCTCACAACACAGTCAATCATCTGTAGGGTAGGCTCTAAAAATGTTATTTTAAGGCCCGCTGACCCCTGTCTGTTTAGTTCCCTAATTCCTGAATATAGAAGTGTAAGTTGCCAGGTGAACTGGTCTAGTTATCCAGCCTTAATTTGGTAGGGACTGAGTCCTTAGTGCCGTGACCTAAGCCATCAGCATGACAGTTTTGTAAAATGTCAAAAAACTGTAATGACAGCGCTGTGGCTGGAGCCCAGTTCTTTAACCTACAGTGGCTTAGTATTAGTGACATCAACTGTGCCAGAAGTGGCCCCATATCGTCCCAGTTCTTTAACAACGTTAAGACGATGCTGATGTCCCATATTTGGGAATACTCGGTCTTTGGGGAATTCCCATAAAATTGTCCTCCATAAGCTGTTGTTCCGTTCTCTTGCCATAGGTAAGTAGATGGACCACTTCTGGCACAGTTGATGTCACTAATACTAAGCCCCTGTAGGTTAACAAAGCTGCCAAACAGGCTGGATGATGTATTATGGTTGCAACACATCTCCCATTAGTTTATGTATTTTAGACATTGTCTTTAGGTTGATTGTCTGTGGCCCGCTGTGATCATGTCCATTGCTCTGGCCATTAGTCCCAGATGTAATAGCGGCGCTTTCAGACTCTACGATTTAAGCGATTTATATGTTCATGGCACGGGTGGTTTTCCCCATACTTCATCGTCTGTTTAGGATGGTGCTGCATGGTTCTAATCTCATTTCCAGTACCACCGAGAATCATGGTTGGGTAGGTCAGTCGGGTACTATTAAAACACCCCTACTGATGAGGTTGCCAAATTGTGTTGGCCAGATTGTTACATGATGTAGATTCCCTTTCACCCATGTGCTACCACAGTTGATATGTGCTACCACAGTAGTATTGTTAATTTATAATCTAATAACCTGTTTAACATATTCCAGAGCAACATGACTTTAGGCCATGAAAAAACACCCAACATTTCCAGGTAGTTATGCCCAGTGTTAGTAATAATGATGCTTCCTGTGTATTCCATCTTCCTCCACAGCTGGAGATGGAATTGGTAACACACCATCCTAGTGCATAGCAATGCATATGTAGGACCATAGACTGGTTGCTGACAATGATAGGATTGGAGCAATGCCCAATGTTATCTTTCCACCATTTAGTTCCAATATGGCTTCTGTATGGCTTCAGCATTCTATCGAAATGATCACCATTAATTTTTAAGAGCTCATATTTTGGCCCTCTGTAAATCTTTATAATGTAAGGGTCTGAATTATGTGGCTGGAAAGCATATTCCCAGTATCACCTGTTGCCAAAATTCTTGCTACCAGTCTGATGGATGGTTTATCCTCATGCCCACATTTTTTTCACACAGAGAGTGGTGAATCTCTGGAACTCTCTGCCACAGAGGGTAGTTGAGGCCAGTTAATTGGCTATATTTAAGAGGGAGTTAGATATGGCCCTTGTGGCTAAGGGGATCAGGGGGTATGGAGAGAAGGCAGGTACGGGATACTGAGTTGGATGATCAGCCATGATCATATTGAATTGCGGTGCAGGCTCGAAGGGCCGAATGGCCTACTCCTGCACCTAATTTCTATGTTTCTATGTCAATGATTTTGCTGTATGCCTTTATTAAGGTTGTAACCACTGTTGGCAAAGTTACTGACATGAGGAACTGAGTTATTGGTGAACCCTAAATAATCCTTTTAGTTTGAAGACTTTAATTTTGATTTAATTAGATGGATAATGAATCCTAGTTTCCAAATAATTGTTAAGTGGCTGTTACCGTTTGTTCAGCCCGTCCTAAGTTTCTGCACAATTAGTATGTCATCCAAAGAAGCCATTACCATTGTGTGGCTGGTTGTTATATTTTATAAATAACCTAGGTGCTAATGTAAACACATTAGGTAGTGCTCTACACTGCTAGAGCTGAGCCATCCAATTAGATAAAATAACGTCCGTGGTCACCTGTTATGGGTACTGAAAATAGTAAGCATCCTTTGAGTCAATGCTTGCCATTTTCGTTCTTAAAACGAATATACTTAACAATAGAAAAGGTTTCCGTTCTTAACGAATATATCGTATTATTTATTTATTTATTTATTTATTTATTTTTAATATATGGTCCCTAGATAAGGGACATATCAGATATTTAAACTGATAAAACCCAGATATTATGCTTGATCTTGGCCAAAAAGCCGAGATCTGATCTATGTTTGATGCGTCAAGCGCCATACCCTATTTGTTAGGAAGGGAATGCGTAGATAATAATTCTTCCCTTACAATGCAGCTAAAACCCATCCGTTGCTGATGTCCAGTGTCTGTATCCCATATGACATATTTGGTAATTGGTGATTATGTCTGGATACGAGTAGATCGGCATCTGGTGTTCCATATCGTGTAAAAACATCAGCAAATACTATAGCCTAATATCCATTTTTTGTTCTCCTCCAAATTCCTCTCTCGATATATCAGCTGGACTAGAAGATTATGTGTTGTAAAATTCTATTGTGTATCCCTGGATACTGTTTAAGATATGAGTGTCAAGAAATTATTTATTCAATGTCTTCTCGCACCAACCTCCTTGCTTCCTTCTGGTTTTACTGTTTTCATCTGGATCCCCAAGGCCGTGTGTTGAGGGTGTACACATCTTCAGATATAGGGGCAATACCTTTGAGGATGATGTTTGGACGTTTAGATGAGCTCCAATTTGGCTTCATTGTCCAACTCCTTGACCTTCTAGATCGGTCACCTCCAAATAAAAAGATATTGCTAGGAGGTTTCGGGTTTACACAGGCCCGTGTCAATCCCGGTTGGATGTAACCAGATGCATAAATTGATTAGTTTAGTACATTCAGGGATTTACAATCCCCAGTGGCAAGTGACCGCTGTGGTGTCAGCTAATGTTTGCCCCTGCAGTAGAGAGAGAACATATGGTCTATGCTGGTTTCTAACCTGGTTTGTAGATCTTTCCCAGTTAGCTTTACTCACAGCTGTACTGTTGTTCCCCCTGAAACATAGACAGACATTCCCGTGTGACTTCCCAGATGGGAATGGAATTTGTCAGTACATTTTTGGACTGCTAAATCCTTCAGTCACAACATAAGTATTCCTGTATTTCTATCAGGAAAGGACCAATAATGCACTCTATGTACTTTGTGACTTAGAAAAGGCATCACCTCATTATTACAGCTCTTACATCTGTTTACCTGTCCAGGGTTTGCCCTAGACTTGACCCCAGCACTCTTCTGACAAAAGAGTCTACTGGAGGGAGAGAAGCATGATTATTGCCCTATAGAAAAGGTGCTGCTTCCTTCTCCCTAAGTCTGTCTTTTCCTCAAGCACTTCCCTGTAATAGTAGAAGTGAGATACAGCCCTGTATAAGGTGCTGCTATGGGACTTACCCACTCGAGGATTTGTTCTTCTTTTTTGGACCTGCATCGCTGCAAACGCGGTATGTTCTCGCAGGTGCAGGTCCCGCAGTGTCAACGCGTTGCAGTGCTCACGGGCACCCAGTCCCCTGTAGTGCCGTTGGCCTGCAGTGCTCCAAAGCGCGGTGCAGTGCTCACGGCACTGAGCCGCCCGTACTACCGTTAGCCTGCGGTGCTCCCCCAACGCGGTTCAGTCCTCTCGGGGAGCTGGCCGCTCGCAACCGCAGGTATGGTGGTTTTAACGCGGTGCAGTGCTCCCCACTGTGCCGCTCCTTTCCCACTTGGGCCTGCGGTGCTCCAACGCGGTGCAGTCCTCTCGGGGAACTGGCCGCTCGCGACGCAGGCCCAGCAGCTCCAACGCGTACCCGGTGCTCACGGGCACCGACCGCTCGCTGCTATTTTTAGTTTCTCAGCCCCACGGACCCATGTAGCGCTCCTTACCCTGTAGGTCCTTGGGCTTTTCCGAGTCGTCAGATTGACGGCTCCCGAGTGCTCCATCGGTTGTCGGCGACCCGTACCCTTGCTGGAGCTGAAGTCGCACCGGCTCCCGATAAGGGAGATTGTCGTGCCACCGGCCGTTGCTGGCTGCCTGCTCCTATATAGCAGCTCTCCCCTGCCAGCTTTCCACAGCCTTCCTGTAAACAAAGGTAAGTAAAAAAGAAACAAAGTTCTCTTACCTACTGTTGCAGGTTACCAAACCTGCCGTTTGGGAGGAACGTCCTTCCCCCCCCAATGACTCGTTGCAATGCGTGTAGAGATAATGACACGCATGCGTACTGGCGGATTCTTCATGTAGTCACTCACGTGACTCCGAAGTAAAATTGCTTCTTCCCCTTGTTTATCAAACTCTTAAACAGACCTCGCATCTTCCATTCTACCTTGTTAAATCAGTCTGAAGAAAGGTCCCGACCTGAAATGTCACCTATCCATGTTCTTCAGAGATGCTGGAGAGATGAATTGCTCCAGCACTTTGTATCCTTTTGTGTAAACCTGAAGTTCTTTGTTTCTTCCTTTTTGTGGCTTTTACACTTTAAAAAAAAAAATCTGCACTATCTATGTAGCAAATTAAACATATCCCAAAATTCCTTTTTTAATTTTGGGTTAATAATAGCAAAAAAACATACTTAAATTTTGGAAAAATACAACTATGCCAACACTCAAAATGTGGATTAGAAATATGTTGGACACACCTTGAAGAAATGAGACTCTTCCTAATAGATAAAAAAGACCAATTCTTAACGAGTTGGTCTCCATTTATTGACTTCTTGGATTCATGTGGTGCAACAGTATCAAACAAATCAATTGTTTCAGGTCCGGGTGAAAGATGATCAACAATATAAAAACTCATCTCCTATTGTCTATTTGCTAATCTCGCTCCTGCTCTCTCTTTTCTCTCATTTCTCTTCCTCACTATCTCTCTTTTTTATACACACTACACGTTTTTCTACTCTCTACTATCTCTTTCTTTCTTATTTTCCTCTTTTAAAAAAAAAAATGAAGTTGTACAGAGAATGTGTCATGTTAACATATATTTGGCACCTGAAAAAAGGTACCACTGTATTGTACTTTAAATTAAAAAAAAATCTATGTAGCTGTTACACAAAACCCTGCACAAATACTCTGCATTTTCCCTTCTGCATTACCTGGTGTATTCGTTTATGACATGGTATGTATGGCGAGCATGCAGAATACATTTTTCATTTAATCTTGGTTCACGGGACAATAATAAACCAATATCAAAATTAATATGAAAATGCCATTCCTGGTTATTAAGCTAAACTTTTGCTGACTTCTGTTCGGCTTGGTTTACAAATCTTGATGTATAATTTATTTTTGCCAAATTGTTTTAATTGCATTCGGAACCCATTAGTGGGAAGTGTCATTCACTATTCCCATCCGTGTGAACATCTGTTTCCACAAGTTTAATTATTAGCTTCATTGTTCATAAAGCAAGACCACAATTTGGAAGAAAGCTCAAGTCAATGAATATAATAGTAAAGCATATCCTTGTGAACATTTTGGTAATTTCTTTGTTTCTGTGAATTCATCTTTAGGAACAATCCACAATCTTTTGATAGTTCAAATATAATTGCCTGTCTTAGATGGAAGTAACATAGCTAAACAGCTGTTTCCACGTCCCTTTCTTTCCTCCTCCTGCCAGTAACGACTAATAGCATTGCAAAAACAAGGGTTGTCCTAGTGGTTTTTACAAACTCCAAATAAAACAATTAAAATTGAAGAAAAGGTCGCTGGCCCTCCTAGAATTGCTTAAAGTTATATTTTTAAACATGTGACACAATATAGTGGAATTACTGAAATGCTTTCAAGCACAGCACAAGAGCCAATTGACAAAGCAATAAAACATGGGTGTTGCGGGCCGAAGGTACTGGTTTCCAGAAATCTAGTATAGACATTGTGGGCTGAATGGATTCTTGGGCTGGCAGCCAACTGTTGCAATGATTTTAAAAGCCAAGCTAGGGCAAACAATTTGGCTGCAGCCACCCGACAACCAAAATTCATTTTGTGAACACAATTTTTTTTTTAAGGTGAGGCAAACAATTGGGCAGCAGCCACCCAACAACCAAAATTCATTTTGTGAACACAAACTTTTTTAAAAAAGGCGAGGCAAACAATTTGGCAGCAGCCACCTGACAACCAAAATTCATTTTGTTAACACAAATTTTTTAACAAAGGCGAGGCAAACAATTGGGCAGCAGCCACCTGACATCCGCATCGAGGGGACTCACCATGGAGTAGACATGCGTTCAGTGTTATTCGCAGCTCAGAGCCGTGACCCTCTTGCTTCCTGGGTCTGGCAGAGACTGAGTGAGGGACTACACTTCCAGGTTTTATAGTCTCTCCCCCCTGCCGCCAGCAGGGGCAGCAGAGAGAATGTTTTTTTTTTTAAAAAACATTAATATATCTCTGATTTTTCATCAATGGGATAATTCCCACAGTCCCGGAAGGCGGAAGGGGGCTCTGAGCGAGGTGGCCAAAAATGATGGCCGTAGGTGGCGTCGTTCTCTCGGAAATCGCAGCACAGTGGGCCAAAAGCGGTCAAGATCAGACTTTTAGTAATATAAGACTGAGCACAACACTCTGTGAGTTCGGCACCATCTGTGGAGGGAATGAAATGATAATATTTCAGGTTGGGACCAGAGTCTGATGAAGGGTCCCAACCTGAAACATCATATTCTGTGGGTCCCCCCCCCATCCCAATGGAGTGTGCCAGACCTGCTGAGTTCTTCTAACAGTTTACTATTTGTTCAAGATTTCAACAGCTACAATTTTTGTCTTTCAAATACCGTCTGCTTTAGTTTTACAGTCAATTAAATTGTTCAATGTTATTTGCTGAACTCTGTATTACTGTCTGAAAAGCTGTGCCCATGGCTGTTTTGAATGAGGGAGATTCATCAGTAGCTCATTATTTCTGGTCAGAGGTATTAAGCTGCAACTCAATAGCCTGGTATGCACAAGGTGGGAGAAAGCTGTGAGCTTGATAAAATGGTTCTAGCTTTATGAAAGGCAATAAGAAAAAAACATTAGAGTAATGCAGCAATTTTTTCATCTGAGAAGGCTAAAATAAGAATGGGCAAAGATTCTTTAAAACTCTTTATGAATCCAAATAAACAAGGAAACATTTCATCCCTGGTGTGCATTGGCTTCGGTTTTTGAAGCCAATGAACCTTTACATCGGGGAGAGCAAACGTAGACTTATTACTGTTTCACCAATCATTTGCGCTTGGTCCGCCAAGGCCGACAGGATCTCACGGTTGTTAATCATTTTAACGTCACTTCCCATTCCCATACTAACCCTCATCCTGGCCCTTCATTGCCAGAGTGAGGACACAAGTAAACTTGAGGAACAACACTTCATATTCCGCTTGAGTCGCATACAACCCAATCATTGCATTCTTCAATTTTAGGTAACTAACCTACAAACAACCGCTTTTTACTCCTCACTCCACCCCCCTACCCTTCTTCCCTGTGCCCCACCTGGAAGCACACCCATTTCTCCCTTTCTCCTTGCCCCCCATCATCAATCCCCTCTACCAAGATTCCTTAATCTGGCTTCATATTTTGCGCATCTTCCATTCTTGTCTCACACGTTTTGTCTTTTCATCTCTGACCTTTATCCAACCATCTGCCTATCAAACCCCATCCTCACCTGTATTCAATCACTTGCCAATCTTTGTCCCACCCTCACTTCTCTTCCAGCTTCCAGCTATCAGGAGGAGCCATCTTGGGGAATGGCTGCTAACCAGCTGCCGTCCGTTTAATTCGCTTTTTTTTGAAGTTTTGAGTTAGTCTTGTGTTTCGTCCGTTGGAGAAATGACTTTTTAATGTGTGGGGGGTAGGGGGCAGTTCTACTTCTAGGTCCCTACCTGGTTGGTGAGGCAGCTTTTTCTCTGGGCTGCCCGTCGACCCATCCTCGTGGCCTACCAGCGGGCTTGGTGCGCCGTTTCCTGGCGGGGACTGCCCAGCACCTCGGCTTCTGTGGCGGCATAGCGCTGGGGCGCTATCGCGGAGCGGAGCGGGCGATGCCTTGCCTGGGTCGCCGCACTGGATCAACGCGATGGAGCTCTGATGAGATGTGACCGCTAAGATCAAGACCTCCGGCTGCGGGTCTGCGGAGCGGAGAGGGCGACGTTGACTCTAACATCGGGAGCCTGAGAGCTCCAAACCGGCGCGGCCTTGTCGGCTTCGGAAGCTGCGGTCCCCAGTCAGGAAGCGGCCGTTCCAGGTGGCCCAGCCGCTGAATGGACTCTCCCGACGCCGGGTCAACAACCATTTGGACCTGTGGGTTTATTGCATCTTGATCCTGTTCATTTGTCCAATACTGAATTTTTACGAATGTTAAAACCTTTTGCCTATTTTTTTTCACTTGAGTTCTCCAGCATTTTTGAAGATTTTGTATATCTTCCCAAGATGATGGGCATGCATAGTTTTGCTTGCTCTGCCATTTCCTTGTTCCCAGTTATAATTTAAAAATGATTTGTAAATGTTAGATTATTTCTCAAACTGTCAGCCATTGCTTATGTATATTTTTTTAATTTCGTTTTTCAATGTGTTATAGGCAAATTGCATTTTGTGTCTTTTCTAACTTGTATTATTCAAATTTAAAACTCTTGTGTCTAAATTACCTTCAGTTTTAATGTAAAATCATCAGACACATCTTTCTCAATTTACAAAAGGGTTATGTTCTGTGAATGTTTCATCAAGCAATGAAACACTCTGGTTGCATTCCAGAGCACAAGAATCGCGATCAAAAATCAAACTAAACACTTCAAAATGTGTCAACATGTATTTGAAATAATAATTTCTGATTTAATTGTTATCAAATTGTTATCAAAAAGAGAAGATGGTTTTGGTTATGTACAAGGTTTTCACCAAGGGAATCATGCAAAGTGCTGAAGGGCATTGATAGGATAAATATACCGTCTACAACTAGGGTCTTGCCGATTTAAGAAGGACATTTTTTTCTTTCTCACTGAGACTTGGCTGAGTGTTTCTTAACTGTATTAAAAACAATGGTCTATGTAGTTCAGAGCTTATTTGAGGTTGCATCTATATCTATCATATTTATTATTATACTCAAAGTCTAATCTTGGCCACTTCCTGTCTACGTTGTTAAGTGATTTTAGAAAAAACGCTACCCTATATCGCTATGATTTTTCGCCATCTTACTCAGTCCTCCTAAATGATTTGTTACCCTGCGATGTGGTTGCAATGAATGATGATTTGTTAACCCTTAATATGCTTGCAATAAATGTTTTGTTACCCCGCAATGTGGTTGCAATGAATGATAATTTGTTAACTGTTCATGTGCTTGCAATAAATGCCTTGTTACCCCGCAATGTGGTTGCAATGAATGATTATTGGTTGGTCCTTAATATGCTTGCAATAAATGCTTTGTTAGCCCCCACTGTGCTTGCAATGAATGATGATTGGTTAACCCTTAATGTGCTTGCAAAAATGGTTTGTTAGCCAGCAATGTGCTTGGAATGAATGATGATTTGTTCAGATTCAGATTCAGATTCAGATTCAGATTCAAGTTTAATTGTCATTGTCAGTGTACAGTACAGAGACAACGAAATGCATTTAGCATCTCCCTTGAAGAGCGACATAGCAAACGATTTGAATTTAAAAAAAATAATAAGTGTCCGTGGGGGGGGGGGGGGTGATTGGCAGTCACCGAGGTACGTTGTTTAGTAGAGTGACAGCCGCCGGAAAGAAGCTGTTCCTCGACCTGCTGGTTCGGCAACGGAGAGACCTGTAGCGCCTCCCGGATGGTAGGAGGGTAAACAGTCCATGGTTGGGGTGAGAGCAGTCCTTGACGATGCTGAGCGCCCTCCGAAGACAGCGCTTGCTTTGGACAGACTCAATGGAGGGGAGCGTGGAACCGGATGATGCGTTGGGCAATTTTCACCACCCTCTGCAATGCCTTCCGGTCGGAGACAGAGCAGTTGCCGTACCATACTGTGATGCAGTTGGTAAGGATGCTCTCGATGGTGCAGCGGTAGAAGTTCACCAGGACCCTTGTTAACCCTTAATGTGCTTGCAATAAATGATGTATTACCCCACAATGTGGTTGCAATGAATGATGATTGGTTAGCCCTTAATGTGCTTGCAATAAATGATTTGTTGCCCCCAACTGTGCTTGTGAGGAAGAAATGCTTTGTTAGCCCTTAATGTGCTTGCAATAAATGTTTTTTTAGCCCCCAGTGTGTTTGGAAGGAGTAAATGCATTGTTAGCCCCCACTGTGTTTGGAAGGAATAAATGATTTGTTAGCCCCCACTGTGTTTGGAAGGAATAAATGATTTGTTATCCCCCACTGTGTTTGGAAGGAATAAATACTGTGTTAGCCCCCATTGTGTTGGGAAGGAATAAATGGTTTGTTAGCACCCACTGTATTTGGAAGGAAGAAATGCTTTTTTAGCCCCCACTGTGTTTGCAAGGAAGACATGCTTTGTTAGCCCCCACTATGTTTCGAAGGAATAAATGCCTTGTTAGCCCACACTGTGTTTGGAAGGAGTAAATGCTTTGTTAGCCACCACTGTGTTTGGTAGGAAGAAATGCATTGTTAGCCCCCACTGTGTTTAGTCCAAAGGTCTCACTCATTCCCTACATTCCGCTGAGTGCAGAGGTCACGCTGATTGTGGAAGTGCCGCAGAGTGCAGAGGTCACGCTGATTGTGGAAATGCTTCTGACTGTGGAAGTCCCACAGTGGAGAGGCCGCACTCAGCCGTGTGAGTAGATTCAATAAATTTCACTGTCAGATAAGATAAAATAAGAGATAAGATAACGTTTATTGTCATTTGAACATAAGTTCAAACAAAATTTTGTTTCTGCAGTCATCATCAAACAAAAACAAACACACAATTAACACATTTTCACACAAAACATCCATCACAGTGAATCCCCAAACACCCCCTCACTGTGATGGATGGCAAAGTCTTATCTCTTCGCTGTTCTCTGTGCCAATTCCTCTCCCGCAGTCAAGCAGCCAAACTGCTGCATCGAGCTGATCGAGCCGATCGAGGCTCCTGATGTTAGATGTTAGAGCCCTCCGGCGAGTGATGGTAAGTCCTGCGGCCATTTAAGCCACTCCGGGCGATGTAAGGTCCCGCTCCGGGTTTATTTAAACCACTCGACTCGGGCAGGCGATGTTTGCCATTGTAGGAGCTCCGAAAAGCGATCTCCCAACAGGGACCCATGAGCTCCCGATGTTACCGTCCACAGATTTGCAGCCGGAGCCTCCGAGTTCCGAAGTCGGGTCGCAGCCGCGCACCGCCACAGCACTCCACACTCTGGTAGTCCTCAGGGCCTGTGACTGGAGCTCCAGGTCAATTCCTGTTTGAGGCCGCCGGCTCCACGATGTTAGGCCAAAGAACAACTGCAATGGAGACTCGAGAAAGAAAGGTTGACTTGACTTGACTTGACTTGACTTGACTTGGACAGCGCACCAGCCGTGAGTCAACTGACAGCCCACCAGCCGTGAGTGAGCGAGTCAACTGGCACCCCAGCTTTGGTCAACCTGAAACCACTCATTTTGGTCCACAAGGCCCCTATTAGCCGTGAAACCAGTCGCTTTTGCCCAAAATGCCCATATTAGCCCAGGAGGAGCATTTTGGCCCAAGAGGACCGTGCCAGGCCAGGAAAAGTCCAGAAAAAGTGCCTTTCACTTAGATTTCACTCAGATATTTCTTTTTAAAAGTCCATTCGGCCCATCAGGCCTGTACTGGCCCAGGAGCCATTCGGCCCATCAGTAAATAGTCCCCCTGTAAGTATTAAACCTCACCCCAGTATTGTTGTCCCTCCCTTCATTGGCTCTCTATGATTGGCTCTCCAGGTTAGACTTTCCTCCTTCATTGCTGTGATCTGTAGAAAAAGATGAAAAATGTCTAAAATTAATTCTCCGCCCTCTCCCCCTTCTCTCTCTCACAGAGTCTCTCACCTGTTTTGGGCAGCATTTCTGGCAGTTTCTGAGCTGCCAGCTCACCAGCTTTGAGTGACTGAGCTGCCAGCCCACCAGGCATGAGTGGCTGAGCTGCCAGCCCACCAGGCCTGAGTTACTGAGCTGCCAGCCCAAGAATCCATTAGGCCCACAATGTCCATACTAGCCCTCTGGAAACCAGTCCCTTCGGCCCACAACACTCTTAATAGTGTTCCTGAAATATTGGAATTGGTGGAGAGGTGGAATATTGCGCTGCGGGACCAGCCCTCCCATATGAACCTGGGACTCAACGGGTCCCACTTAGGCAAGTACCTAATAAAACTCTGATCTTGTATGTGTGTATATATGTGTGTTTTTAGATCTTCGCGAAAAAACTACGCGGTAACGATTTAATATTTACATATTCCAGTTGACATTTCCCCCGTCGAGTCCAAAATCACCTTAGTGAAAATTTCATGCTTTATTTCTCAACCTATTACTGAAAATGTTGGAGCGGCCAAACACGCGGTCCACGGGTCGACGCCCGCCTGCCAGCAACCTCTCCCTGTCCCTGCCCTCTCCCTGTCCCTGCCCTCTCCCTGTCTCTGCCCTCTCCCTGTCCCTGCCCTCTCCCTGTCCCTGCCCTCTCTCTGTCCCTCCCTGCCTCTGCCCTCTCCCCGCCCTGCCATCTCCAGCCCCCCTGCTCTCACCAGCCCTCTGCCCTCTCCCGCCCTCTGCCCTCTCCCCTCTCCCTCCCTCTGCCCTCTCCCGCCCTCTGCCCTCTCCCTCCCTCTGCCCTCTCCCTCCCCTCTGCCCTCTCCCAACCTCTGCCCTCTCCCGCCCTCTCCCACCCTCTGCCCTCTCCCGCCCTCTGCCTCCCCCCTCTCTGCCCTCTGCCCCTCCGCCCTCTGCACTCCCGCCCTCTGCCCTCTCCCGCCCTCTGCTATCCTCTGCCATCTCTGCCCACTCTGCTCTCTGCTCTCTCTCTGCCCACTGCCCTCTCTCTGCCCACTGCCCTCTCTCTGTCCTCTCTCTGCCCTCTATCCTCTCTCTGCCCTCTGCCCTCTCTGCCCTCTCTCTGTCCGCTCTCTGCGTTCCCTCTGCCTGCTCTCTGCCTTCTCTCTGCCCTCTCTCTGTCTCTGCCTCTGTATCTGTCTCTCTTTGCTTCTCTCAGTGCTCTCTGCCTCTTTCTGCCTTCTCTCTGTCTGCCCTCTCTACCCCCCTCCCTCTCCCTCTCTAGCTGCACTTGCGCAGTTGGGGGGAATGCGTGAGTGAATAGGGCGGTGGGTGGCATAAAATTAGTGAATTAATAATCTATATTACTAAAAATAGGATCTTGACCATTTCCTGTTTTTCTGTTTCATGATTTTTGTTTAAACGCTGCCACTGATGGCTGTGATTTTTGGCCATCTTTCTCAATCCCACTCCGCTGCACAGGACAAGAGGATTTTTCCCATCGATGAAAAATAAAAGAGTTATTAATGTTTTTAAAATGTTGACATTCTCTCAGCTGCCCCTGCTGGTGGGAGGGGGGACAGACTATAAAACCCGGAAGTGTTGTGCCTCACTCAGTCTCTGCAAGATGGAGGAAGCGATAGGTCACATCTCTCTGAGCTGTGAATAACACTGAACACATGTTTGCTCAACTGTGAGTGCCCTTAATGTGGTTTGAAAATGTGGTTGCTTTGAATTGCTGCACTGCAAATAATTGGTGGTGGTGGTAACTGCTTCGAAATGCTGTACTGCAAATGGTTGTTGGTGATGGTAACTGCTTTGAAATGCGGCACGGCAAATGGTTGTTGGTGGTGGTAACTGCTTCGAAATGCTGCACTGAAAATGGTTGTAGGTAGTGGTAACTGCTTCAAAATGCTGCACTGCAAATGGTTGTTGGTGGTGGTAACTTGACAACTTCCTGTTTGCACTGTGTATATTGATTTTAGATAAAACGCTACCACTTATGGCTGTGATTTTTGGTCATCCTACTCAGTCCCTCTCTGCTCATCAGGTGCAGTCTTCCCATCCATGAAAAATAAAAGTCTTATTAGCGTATAAATACTTCTTTGAGAATCTATCTCCTGTCAATCACGCCATAAAAGCCACGCCCCTTCCGGTTGGAGGGCGGAGGGATTATAAAACCCGGAAGTGTGGGTGTGGCTCAGTCTCTGAAAGATGGTGGGGGGAGATCTCACGACAGTCTGAGCTGTGAATCAACTGAACACACTGAATGTCTACTGAACTGTGAGTGTGGTGTTTATGTGGTGTTTATGTGGTTTTATGGTGGTTTCACCCTGCTTGAAATGGTATGAAACTGTATTTGAATGTGGTGGCCTTGTGCAAGAAATGGTATGAAACTGCATTTGAATTTGGTGGCCTTGCACCCTGCATGAAATGGTATGAAACTGCACTTGAATATGGTGGCCTTGCATCCTGCTTATAGTGGTATGAAACTGCACTTGAATATGGTGGCCTTGCATCCTGCTTGAAATGGCTTTGAAAACCACTAGCATTTGGTGGCCTTGCCCCTGCTTGAAGTGGTATGAAACTGCACTTGAGTTTGGTGGCCCTGCACCCTGCTTGAAGTGGTAGGAAACTGCATTTGAATTTGGTGGCCTTGCACCCGGCTTGAAATGGAATTTCAAGGAATAGCCATAAGTCAACTGCTCGCCTCCCAGCCGTGAGTAACCTGCCAGCACATCTGGCTTGAGTGACTGAGCTGTCACCCCAATACTCCATTTGGCCCACAATGTCCATACTAGCCCTCTGGAAACCAGTACCTTCAGCCCACAACACCCTTACTAGCGCTCCAGAAAGCCCGCACCCCCCTCCCCCACTTGCCACCAATATTGGAATTGGTTGAGAGGTTGAATATTGCATTGGAGGACCAGCCCTCCCGTGTGAATATGGGACCCAACGGGTCCCACTTAGTCTAGTATTAATATAATATCAAGGGGGGAGGTTAGTGTGTGTGTGTGTGTGTGTGTGTGAGGGATGCCACAGTCCCCTCCCTCCCCCCCCCCCCCACAACCGCATGTTGAAAGGACGGGACCCAAAGGGTCCCATTTGGTCTTGTATATATATATGTGTATATATATGTGTATATTTAGTGTATATGTATATACATATACATGTATATATACACACATATATATACACACACATATATACACACACATATATATACACACACACACACATATATATATATATACACACACACACACACATACATATACACATGTGTGTGTGTGTATATATATTATTATATATATATATATATATATACACACACACACATATATATATACACACATATATATATATACACACACATATATATATATATATACATAGAGAGAGAGAGATAGAGAGAGAGACACACACACACACACACACACACACACACACACACACACACACACACACACACACACACACACACACACACACATACACACATACACACACACACATATACATATATATATACACACACACACACACACACATATATGCTGTTTGAAGCCACTGGAAGCAAAATCTTAATTGAGGCTGATTCTTGAGAAGTAAGTGAAGGGGTACTATGCATCTAGGACTAGCCTCAGAATCAAAGGATGTTCTTTTAGGAAGGGGATGAGGAGAAATATATTTAGTCAGACTGTGGTGAATCTGAAATTATTTTCCACAAAAGGTTGTGGAGAACAAGTCAGTGAATATTTTTAAGACTAAGATAGATAGATTCTTGATTAGTACAAGTGTCAGAGGTTATGGGGAAAAGGCAGGAGAATGGGGTTAAGAGGGAAAGATAGATCAGCCATGATTGAATGGTGCAGCCAATGGGCCAAGTAGCCTAATTCTACTCCTGTCACTTATAACCTTATAAGGAAATGTGAAGTTGAGCAAATTGCCAATAATCTCAGGTTGAGGGGGTAATCAGAGGGTGACTATTGGTTTCTGTGTGGTAAAATGTGTTAGAATTCTTGTGATCAGTCTTGGTGGTGGGTGCTATGTTGGTGGCTTAATTTCCTGCGTTGGTCAAGCTGTACCAGACCCTCATTTCTTGCTCCTTGTATTGCATTTCCAGTAACACTCCAAAATTGTATTGAATTACTTTATTTGCCAACTTGACAATGTACTTGATACTTTTCAGATTTGTAAACCCATGGGAGTGGTGCATGTACTTTGGCTGTAAATTCCTCCATACACCATTCATATTTTATGTCATTCCTCGAATCTGATGCTTTCCTTGCCTATTATGATATTGTACCTATTCCAAATTTGCTGTCCGGTGGACTTGCCATTGCAACTGGACTCTAGAAAGAGGCCATATTATGAATTGCATTCAGTAAGCTTTGAACCATAGAGATAATACCTGGGACCATGGGATGTAACAATGAAGTGAGGTGGTGTTAGGGGGGCATAAAGGTAAATTAATATAGTTAACCATGTATTAATGTAGGTGCCCAAGTGCAATGACAATGAACAAGGCTGTGTTGTTCATGTTATTTCTCATCTATTGTTTGATGATGGGAGGAAACCATACAATGTAATACTGAAAGAGCAATGCCATCATCAAGACCTTTGTACAAATGGCATACAAGAGGAAGATTAACCTCTGGAAATGTCTTCAGCCTCTGAGAGTTAGATGTAGAATGTCTTTAAGTTTAAAATCACTTTTGGAAAGCATCCTGGAAAAAGAATAACGTGATGACATGAGACACGGATGCTTGAATCTGTTGGAATCTTGAGCAAAAAAAAACAAATTGCTGGAGGAACTCTACCAGTCAGGCAACATCAGTGGAGGGAAATGGGCAGATGACATTTTGGATCTGGACCCTAAAGTGATTTTTGGCTGTCTTGATGACTGGATCAATTTTCTCATCCAGAAAGATAAACTCGTGCAAGGGCATCTTTATACTGAAGCATTTCCAGAAGTAAAATTCTGCTTCAGCCAATTGAATTTTATTCCAGTAACCAATTATATCAAAAGCCGTGATTTATTTCGCTTGGTAGTTGTGACAATGGTCTATGTAACAGCAGTTGAATTCAGCACAGCTGACAAGGAGAAAGTGTTTTTTTTTAATGTGGCTGTGCTTGGGATTTCAAGTGCTACCTATTGCTCGTATGATATTCTACTTTGCCTCCTAACATCGAGGACTATTTGATACTAAAAGAAGCATCATAAATTCAGTATGCATTACCTTTCAAGTCAATTAATTGCAGCAAAAATTCATAATTTGTTTTCCATGGGTTACCTATATTGTGATCACTTTCTTTGAAAGTTCTTCAACTATAGTGAAACTACTGAAATGAAATTTCTTGTCTTATTTCTTAATTGCTAGTTCTCCTTATCAAAAGGTTTTGTATCCTCATCCTAGAATCTGAGGCATTTAAAAAAATGGTATTTAGGCTTTAGAGATACATAATAGAAACATACCCTTCCACCCCCTGCACCGGCACCGACCAGCGATCACCCTATACATTAACACTATCGACCCTTTTTTGCTGCACAACACTGGATCTAAAGTAGCCTGTTCTGTTGTTGTTCAAACTACTGACGTTAAATGTTTAAGAGCTCTATAAATTCATCCTCTGCATGTGGGGGAAATGATTTTTGGCAAAGAAAACGGGAGTTGGGAAAGACTGTCTGCAAGGGAGAGGATAAGCGAATCAATAGTAATCTTCACAAGGGAATCCAATAAAAGGAAGGTTATCTTCACATGAGAACCTGAAACACATTAGGGGAAAAAAAGAAACATAGTGGAGGTGTGATGTGGGATCCTGGAGTTAATTGACAGATGTACCGCAGGCTAAAACAGCTATCATGCATTATGTTCTGTATTCTTGTAACAATGTAGGAATGTAGCCAGAGTTGAAGCTGCACATGTTGTTGGGAAACTTGATTGACTTATTGCAGTACTTTGGGTGCTGGTGGAAGTTCTGAAGGCAAATTAATTATTGGTTAAAGAATAGTTTTGAATGTCCAACACGCAAACTTCAGGGATTAACCAAAAGTCAACATATTTGGGATTAAGGTATTTGGTTATGCTGATTGTTTTGCCCTTCAAAATTGAGTCCAATGATGCAAGGTGTACATTTATCCTTCAACGGGAACCACTACTCTAAGCCTTGTAATGGGCCTGTCCCATTTAGGTGACTTTTGAGGTGACTGCGGGAGACTTTGCAGTCACAACATGGCCGCCACATGTTCGCGGGTGGTTGCCGGGGAGTCGCCTTCATGGTCGTGAGGAGTTCCCGCTGGACACTAGTGTCCGCCTCATTGTGGTCGCCGCAGATTTTTCAACATGTTGAAAAATTAGCGGCAACTAGAATGAAGCCGCCATGGTGAGTAGCGAGAATTCTCGTGCCGTAGGTGGGTCGCCAGGAGGTCCTAGTGGGTTGCCAGGAGGTCGAAGGTTCTCGTAGGTTATCATAGGTTGTAGCCGGTGCTGACTGGTGAATTTCATTGGCTCATTGGGGAAAAAACTTAAGCAGCAGTTTTCAGAATCAAGGATAACCAACCGGTAATATTAAATATCCACCGAGCTTCGCAGCCGTGTATCTCTGGCTTCTTAAAAGTTGTCTCCACTCCTTCTTCCCCCCCCCCTCTTTTAAAGGACTTACCGTACACTGTGCTTTAGCAGTCTTAAATACAGCGACAACCTTCCACATTGCGGTGCGTGTCTGTATCACCTTGGCTTTGCACCGTGTGAATTTCACTCAGTCAGCGCTCCGCCCGCTTGCCCTGTCCCCGCCTGCATAATGGACTGGTGAAGGAAGTGATGAGTGTGTTCCACCCTGACAGTCGCTGTTCCAGTTGCCAGTTTTCCAGGCGACTTCTGGCATCTTGACAGTCACCGGTAGTCGCCTGCAAAATCGCCTAGGTGGGACAGGCCCATCACACTTGCACTTTTTAAAGAAGTGACAAAAATAATTGGTTAAGGACTTAAAAAACTTTTTTCATGCAATGAAAATGAAATGAAATGAAATGATTCAATTTATTGTCATTGTCAGTGTACAGTACAGAGACAACGAAATGCATTTTTAGCATCTCCCTTGAAAGGGAGACACAGGGCGTCGCGGTGTGCCCGCGCCTGCCGCCGTAATTACATTCCATTACACACGATGTGCATATGCACGTTTTTAAGTAAGGGAGATGAACAATGTCTTAGATTAATTATATTGGATTTGAGATGATGGTTTGGGGAGAAAATCTGGGAAATGGTGGTAATTTAGGTACAACGTATCACTGATTGCTGGAGCATACTTTGTATGTTAATAGTAATTTAATTGTTCTAGAGAGAAAATGTAAGCTCATTATATTGCAATAGGCTGCAATGCAGTAAGACCATGATTGATCCCGTGCCCGGACTACTTGCCTGTAATACCCTCAAACATCTGGATCCTTTAAGGTCCAAAGTTCTATTAGTCTTTATCACAAATGCTTTCGATATCTGAGTATTTACATATCTCTAGAAGAGAGTAATTTAAATTTCTAAATCCAGAGTTAAACTACTCATCTCACTTAATTGCCAGACCTCCTTATCCAGAGGTTTTGTACCCTAGTCCTAGAACCTGAAGGAAGAAAAAAAAAAAGTTATGTTGACTGTAGAGATATAAAGTGGAAACAGACCCTTCGACCCACTGAGTCCGTGCCGACCAATGATCCACCTGTACCCTAATACTATCCAACGCACTAGAGAATATTCATAAGTTACAGAAGCCAATTAACCTATAAATCTGTACGGCTTTGGTGTGAAGGAGGAAACCGAAGCACCCAGAGAAAACAGATGCAGTCACAAGGAGAATATACAAATTCTGTACAGAAGCACCTGTGGTCAGGATCGAACCCTGGTCTCAGGCGCTTTCAGGAAGCATTCGACAGCTGCTCCACTAATTCTACTAAGTACTACTCTAATTCTAGTAGCTTTTATTAAAAGCAGGATGGGAGGCTTCGACTGAGAAATTGTGACAGTCTAACTCTTGAAGGGGTGGGGAGGAATGTGAAAATGTACAGTACATAAGATAAATCTTCAATGTGACCAAAGTAATGTGAAGGATAAATGGATTGGGGTGCAAGGGAGAAAGTTCATGACAACTGTAGAAAATAATTCCAAAACAACATTTTAATAACAGAGATGATTAATTAAAGATTAAAGGACAACTCGGGAAATTAATGCCATTTGGAACACGAGCAATTTACAGATGATCGACAAGAACAATCAACAAACCAATTAATAATTCAGAGGTTGACGAGAAGGCTGCAAATATTATGAATGCAAAAACATAGAAAATAAATATTAAAGTAAATGTGTAAAGTTAAAGAGAAATTTAAAAAAAAAATCACACAGAGCCTGGAAGGACAGCTGTTGGCCCTGAATGGATATGAGGAAGGAGCTATATGTTCAGATGCTGCATATCCTGCAATTGCAGGGGAAGGTACCTGGCGAGGGAGTGGTTTAGATGTGAAGGGATGAATGAACCAAGGAGTTGTGGGGGTGTAGTCTCTGTAGAAAAGATAAGATAAGATAAGATACATTTATTGTCATTTGGACCCCTTGAGGTCCAAACGAAATGCCGTTTCTGCAGCCATACATACAAACACATAGACCCAAGACACAACATAATTTACATAAACATCCATCACATCGCTGTGATGGAAGGCCAAATAAACTTATTTCTCCACTGCACTCTCCCCCCCCCCCCCCCCGATGTCAGAGTCAAAGTCAAAGCCCCCGGCTGGCGATGGCAATTGTCCCGCGGCCATTAAAGCCACGCCGGGTGGTGCGAGGTCGCACACCGGGTCTTGGTGTTAGAGCCCCCGGTGTGCGCTCGCAGAGTCCCGCGGCCATTCCAAGCCGCGCGGGGCAGTGGTGTCAGGCCCCGCTCCAGGAGCTCTTCGACCCCGCAACTCGGGCGGGGGAAGTCGCCGTTGCGAGAGCCCTGAAAAGCGGTCTCCCTCCAGGGAGCCGCGGGCTCCCGGTGCCGCCGTCCACAGACCTGTCGTTGGAGCCTCCGACTCTCCGGTCGGGCCGCAGCAGCAGCAGCAGCAGCAGCAGCAGCAGCAGCGCTCCTCCACCGCTCCACCCGTTCCGGACTCGGCCAGCCCCGCGACGGCGACGGTGAGTTGTAGCACCAGAGTCCCCGGCTTCTTCCTGTTGGAGGCCGCTCCTCGTTGCGGCCCCAACGACAACGGAAACCCGACGAGAAAAGGTCGGGTCTCCAGTGCAGGGAGAGATTTAAAAAGTTTCCCCCCCCCCCCCCCCACCCCACCCCACCCCCCAACACACGCACCCCAACAAAAAATAACAAAAACGACATTAAAACACAGACAGAAAAATAATAAAACGCGGACAGACTGCAGAGGCCGCTGCTGGCCAGAGCCGCGCCGCCCACCGGAAGTGGAAAAAGGTGGGGATGGGAAGATGTCACTAGTGGTGGGATCACGCTGAAGGTGGCAGAAATGTTGGAGAATGATGTGTTAGTTGCGGAGATGATGGAGTTAAAAGGTAAAGACAAGGGAACTCAATCCTTGTTCCATTAGGGTGGAGGGGGAGTAAGAACAGAACTGCAGTAGGTAAAGGAGAAGTGGATGAGGCATTCATCCATCACAGCAGGAGGGAAACCACGTTTTCTAAATAAGGAGGACAACCCGGATTCCATGTAATGGAAAGCCTCGTGTTGGGAGCAGAAGTGATGGAGATGATGAAATTAAGAGCATGCGATAGTGTCTTGGCAAGAGACTCTTTTTCCCTTCTTCCAGAGATAGATCAGCCATGATTGAATGGTGGAGTGGACTTGATGGGCTGAAATTGCCTAATTCTGCTCTTATCTTATGATCTTGAGATCCCAGCTCTTTGACTTTACTTGTAAACAAGCATCTGCAGTTCCTTGCACCAGCACACCTTTATTTGTGTGGCAGGACACAACATGGCTTTTCACACCTGAAAGTTATCTGCATCTTGCTGCATGCAAGTACTGGCTGCACTGTTTTAGAATCATGAATGGATTTGATCATTGTGCAGTCCTTTAACAAATAAACTGAACAAAAGAAATATGCCAGGTAAACTGCTGGGTGTGGGAACGGAACGGGGGCTGTGGGAAATTATAAAATTTAATATTTATACTATTCTGGTTGTAGTTTAACCAGGTAGATTATGTTGCTATTGTTTTAGTTTGTGTTTGATGTTATCCTGGCAATAGAAAATGCTGAGGATAGACAGGTTGGTTAGTAAACGGGAAGATTGAATTGACCTGCCATTGGAAGTTCAAGATGGCTGTGGCAGACAGAGTGTGGTGTCTGCAAAACAGTTGTCTGTCTTACTCTTTATCTCGCCAATGAAGCGGAGCTGCATGTGAAACTCTGCCTCACCGGGAAGCGCTGTTTAGGCCCATGGATGGCAATGATGGATGAGGTGCAAGGACAAGTGTTGCACCTTGTACAGTTGTGTGGTAACTGCCAGGGTACTGGGAGGATGAGATAGACCAGGAGTCATTGAGAGAATGTTCCCTGGGAAAAGGCAAAAGTAGGGGAGTTGGAATGTGATTAGTAGCAGGAACCTGTTGTGGCTGGCAGAAACAGCAAAGGATGATATCCTGGATGCAGCAATGAGTAGGATGAAAGGTGAAATCCATCTGGGGGAGTGTGGTAAGTGATCAGAACAACAAAAAAATTGAGGATATGCGGATGAGACGAAGTAATTCTTAGGCTGAACTTAATTTGAATTCCCAATGGCAGCACAGTCCCTGTTTAATGTAATAACATTTCAACATACGTCATAGATGTGCAATCAGAGTGTATATAAAGAGATACAAGAAGAAACTGGAGTCATTGATAGGTTACCCACACTCTGTTCCTAAGTCAGATATTATGAGCAATTAATGTGCAAATCCCACAAGCTTAATAATAAGGATGTAAAAAGAGATGTAATTTTTTGTCAATGAACCTGCTACTTCTGAAGATTGGCAATATGTGATACACAGCAATCCCATGCATTTGTTGGTGATTTTCTCATTGTTGGCGATTTGCTCATGAACTGGTCTATATAGTTGTTGCACTGTCATATTTCCATCAAGATTCTTTCAATAAATACTACTCTAACATGGTTAAATGTTCAAAGCCAATCATCTCCTCATTGAAAACCATGTGGTAATTACTTGGAGGCTGGTTTGTAAAACACTTCATTCTAAAATGTGCACAGTTTTCCCACTCGACATATTATTTACTAAGGCGGCACAATGGCGCATCGGTAGAGTTGCTGCCTTACAGCGATTGCAGCAGAGACCCGGGTTCGATCCCGACTACGGATGCTGACAGTATGGAGTTTGTACGTTCTCCCCGTGACCTGCGTGGGTTTTCTCTGAGATCTTCGGTTTCCTCCCACACTGAAAAGACGTAAAGGTTTGTAGATTAATTGACGATATAAATGTAAATTGCCCCTAGTTTGTGTAAGATAGCGCTAATGTGCGGGGATCGCTGGTTGGCACAGGCTTGGTGGGCCAAAGAGCCTGTTTCTGTGGCTGTATCACTCTAAACTAAACTAAACTGTAAATACTGCTTATTAGATGCTTGTATAAATTCTGGCCAGAAGCAAAGTAAATGTTGTGCAAATATTATCACTCAAAAAATATTTCTTTTAATGGATTCCTCTGAACTCAGTTTCTGGAGAAATCTCTCTGGATTTTAGTAAAAATCTCAATTTTATCAAAATTATTGCGATCATCTTTGGATTAAAGTCAGCTCTAATGCACCTATTGCATCCCCCAGAGCCATTTGTGCCAAGCTGGAGAGAGCATGCGTGCCAAGATGGAGGTCCCTTGGCCACCAAACTGCTGAATTACCTTAGGTCTTCAGTGGTGACTGCAAAAAAAAGTCTCACAAACAGCAGTTGATTTAATTGATAATATTTCCCTCAGTGTTCTGTTTTATTAGCTTGTATTAAAATCATTAAATTTGATGGCTTTTTATTCAGCTAGGTCAGAAGAACAAAGACTGGTGAGGATAAATTTGAAAAGTGAATGTAGCATTATTGAAATCAGAGCAAAGCCATTCAACACTTAGCTAATGAGATTTTGGTTGGACATAACACAGATAATGTCATCTCTCTTCAGGACAGTTGGCTCTCATTTTGCTAAGTATGGATTTTAGCAACAGTTAAAACATTGTGTCGTTTGTTACAGAGCAAATACTATATGTGACCCTGGAATGTGATGGCAGGGAATGTAGATTTACAAAAAAGTTCTTAACTCTGACCAGTTATGAGTTGAAATTTCCATCTGGGTAAAATGGTGGTGCTTGAAATTCAAGGTACCAGCTTCAGGTAGAATGACAGGTATTTTCCTAGTTGTGCAATCTGGATAGTTTAGAATCCAGGTTAGTATTTTAATCTTTCAATAATTGCTCTAAATTTACAGACTGTCGTTCCAGTATATATCAAACCATTTTATCAACCTCTGGCCCTCAAACATTCCAAACAGGAAAATATATATTTTTGATTTGTTTTGTACTCAGGGCAGTGTGAACACTTTAGGATGAAAGATAAATTAATACATGTTGGGCTGAATGTTTATTTCTGGTGCTTTATGATTATGTTCCACTGGCATCTCCATTGGTCTCTCCTCTTCCCTGCTTATTGATGTAAATGTCTACTTTGTTCTGATAATTCACGTATAGTTATTCTCTTCTATTATTCCCTGTGATATTCCTCCGATGCGCTTGGTTATCAGATTTAAGAGCAAATGCTTACTTGATGACTATCTTAATTCTATCTAACATACCTAATTGACTTGCCTATTCTGCCCTCCTTCATGTTGGCAACGATGATTACTCTGACAAAACACTTTCAAAATGTTAATAACCACCAGCTTAAACAAAACTTGCAACATGTATTTTTCTTATTTCCTGACAGTAAGAGCTCTCAGTTATACAGCATGGAAACAGGCCCTTCAGCCCAACTTGTCCACACCGGCCAACATGTCCCAGCTACACTAGTCCCACCTTTTAAGCATCCCTCTAAACCTGTCCTATCCATGTACCTGTTTAATTGTTGCGATAGTCTCTGCCTCAACTATCTCCTCTGGCAGTTCATTCTATACACGCAACACCCTTTGTGTAAAAACTATTAATATTATACTTGGATGCTTGTTGTATTCTCTCTCCACCATTCTTATCCTTTTTTATAATTCTTGGTCTAACCATGGCTTGATACACATTTAGCACATGTTATTTAGTTTTTAATACTATATCTGTGGAACCAGTCCTTACTATGTTGTCTATTTTTCGTATGCTGTGTTGAATCAACATTACAAATCTTAGGGGGTTTTTGCATATGCGTACCCATATTGTCTCGGCCTCCTCCACCTCATCTAGATTCTAGGTTCCATGCAATGCAAGACCACAGGACTGCTAACCTTGCATGAAAATAAACTGGAATTGATGATTCAGTCCCTTTTTTCAACAAGCAAAATTCTGAGGGAATTATAGAAAATATCAGGAAAATATTACTCGAGATTTGCTCAAGGTTTTGAATCTTTGGAATGTTGTGCTTAGAATGCTTAATAATTGAGGTTTTTTTCAAGACTGACATTAATAATTTTTGTTACATCACCTATTCCACTTGATGTCCAATCAGCAGGAAAGTAGACATGGCACAGGATCAGCTATGATCTCATTGTATTGCAGGCTCGCTTGAGCAGTTGTATGCCCTCTTCTTTCCATTTTTGTCCTTGAACTAGTATAAAGTAGTTCAGCTAATTAAACTCTCTGAAAGGATGTTGTTTCTTTATCGTGCTGCCGCTTTTCCTTTGAAACAGCTGCTGATATTTTCGAGAAGTGAAGATTCTTCATTATTTCATCAATTAAATCCTTATGGTTTGAATTGAGCTTTGAAATGAGAAGTAACCTGTTAGGCTCATGCAATCTTTGCTGTTAATTGATCCATTTCTCTTAAAAGCATGCAGCTGCTGCTTTCAGCATGATCACATTGGACTGTTTATATTATGTATGTGTGTGTGTTGCCCATGTATATATGTTATACATACCATAACTTATCACATATCTACAAATTAATTATTTAAACTGCAGAACAGTGAAGGTTTTGTACGGATTCCGACTGGTGTGAATCTAGCTGGCGTATAGCTTTCATATTTGTTTTATTCTAACTCCTCTACCCTTTTTGGATCTGGGGCACCCACTTTTGGGTTTTTTTTGCCAGTTGGCACAGATTTTAGCAGGTTCTACATGCAGTTGTAATGAAAAAAATGTATTTGTTTTTAGTGTCTTGTTGAAATTATTAACATCTGTGTTTTGCCCAAAACCTGGAAGCCAATGGCAATTTCAAAATCATTTTTACTTATCGTAAAAACATCTAGATGGCAAACCTAACAACTTCAAGTGGAATTCCAGAAGGGGAATCTTGCACTTTTATAAAATCACATAAAGATGCTCCTCCTCCTCCTCCTCCTCCTCCTCCTCCTCCTCCTCCTCATTATTTCAGCCACTATTGTTGCCCACCTGTCTTAAACATCTGTGCAAAAACACGCAACACTATATACAGTGAAATTATAAAATGGGGTCTATATAACAATTGTGGGAATACTTGCTACAACATCATGCAGCTTCACTTTGGTCTTCTTCTTGTGTATGGCGTGCACAGACTAAAGTTGGAGAACAACATGTGCTATTTGAACTTATTTGATTGTGCACACCAGGTTGATTGCATTCGTCGAAACAGGGCGGACCACGTTAAGGTTGCAATCTCCCACCCCTTCACTTTGGTTTCTCTGTGCCTCTGTCCATCTCTTTCACTGTATTCCTTGCTGAATTCTTATTTTTCTCAATCTAATTATTTCATTTTTACCACTTCCCAATATTTTCTCCAGAAGAAAATGAAGAGTTTCCTCTGATTATTTCCATGTGAGATGCAGAGATATTTGGCAAGGTTGGAATTGGGTCCTATTCCTAATTACAAAATTGAGGTTGAAAGTGATCGATTTTAGTAAGTGTGGAGCCAAATATAGGCCAGACCAGGAAGGATGGTACATTACCTTCCAAGATGTACAAGAGAGAAGCAGACAAGTTTTCAAAATACAGTAAACCCTTGTTATAATGGACTATAATGGGGGAGATGGTGTCCGTTATTGCCGATTGTTTGTTAGGTTCAAAAGAAATTTATTGTCTCAAATGCAATTAAACATTACATAATGAAATTCATTTTGCATATAATGCGGGCACCACCAGGTTTGGTGCCATGTCAGCAAGTTCACAATCCCAGCCTGGCCCAAGAATAGTGCCCTCCATTGCTGCTCCACCACTGTAGGCCGCATCCAGTGCACGTTATCTCAGCCTCTTGGAGCAGTGCTCGGACTAGCCAAGTCCCAGGTAGCTGCGGGGCCTCCAGCAGCCCACTTCACCGTCGAGACACTGCACTCCCACCCACAGCCGGTCTGCTTCCCGGCCTTCCATCTGGCTCCTTCCACTCTAGGTGGGCGAGCTGGGCCTTCTGGGCGGGTTCTTCTCAGACTGTGGCACAAGTCCTCCATCTCCGGCAGGCGTGTTGGGACCACCGGGCATGTCCTCGGCCTTTGGGCCTCGGCACCCCAGGATCCTCCCACCGTGCGCACAGCTCCCCGGGAATTATCATTGTATGTAGTTGAAACAAAGAACTGCCGATGAGGATTATCGTAGAAGATAATTTGTCACCTAGCCTCAGATTATGGTCTGTTGTAAGGATGTTGAGGATTCAGTTACAGAGATGATCCTACCATAGTAGTTGTAGATTTTAAAATCAAGTGACAACATTTGGGATTTAAAAAGGATACAGTTTCAGTAAGAGAATCTATGAACCTACTGGACTGCTGTAAATCCTTTTTTAACGGATCCCTTTATATGACCTGCCGATGCCACCCCCAGCTCACACCATCTCCCCGACGCTGGCACTTTTTGTCTCTTATCGGACTTTACTGGACTTTATCTTGAACTAAATGTTATACCCTTTATTCTGTATCTGTACACTGTGGCAGCTTAATTGTATTTCTAGTCTTTTCACTGATTGGATAACACGTACCTCGGTACATGTGATAATAATAAACTAAGCTGAGTAAAGTAAGAAATTACCATTGCAGAGAACATGCAGATTTTTACTACAAAAGCATTGTTCTTGGAGTACAACATTAAGCAACTCTTGCTATAATTAGTTATGTTTCGGTATGACAACTTCTTGAACTACAGTATATGCAGCTTCTGCTGTTCAAAGGAAACTCCTCATTGTCCAGAATGCAATGCTATGAGGGTCCACCAGTCTCACATCTATGGTCCATCAGTTTCCAGTCTTAGGGCAAATTCATCAGTCCCAGGAACCCATTACGGTAAAGTGGGCTTGGGATCAAGACTTCACTCAAACATAAACCTCCGACAGGGATTGAAAAATTGAGGCACAACGTTTTTCAACTCAAGTGTTCAGATCTGTAGAACTCTGGATAAGGAGTTAATCATTTTGAAGTGAGATAGGAGAAAATTTACTCAAAGATGTGTGACTTTGGAAATTTCTAGCCCCGGAGGCTGTGACTGCACAGTCAGGGATAATCAAATACTGAAATCAATAGTTTTTTGGGGATTTTAATGGTCATGGGTTGGATAAAATATAAATGAGGTAGATGAATGAAGAATTTACTTCAGGACTGCATTTTCAACCGATCCTTACATAGAGAAAAAATTGATAAATATCTACACTGGAAAGAAAAAGGCCACTATTAAAAAACATTTACTATTAAACACCATCACCTTATAAACCTTTAAGGGACATTGGAACACAAGATGAAGGTAGAGGTGGTGCTGGCTGTTTTAGTTCTTAACTATAAGAAGCTCTACTTGAATAGATCAAACCAGGTGATCATCATCGAGTCGGCTAATGTCTCAATATTATTAGAGAATAAAGTAGATTTCAAAGACTAATTGCCTAATTGTACCTGGTGGTCGAGAAAACTGAAATTAAGAAATTTACTAACATGGTATGGAGGGGATGCTTGTTCGGGATTCGGGTGGGGACAAAATTTGGCCACTATATAATGGCCATTTTCTCTGCAACAATGAAGACAGCTTTACCTTAAAAGCAATTATTTGCTCATCTTATATCAAATCACACCCCTAGCCATCTAAACTCTTCTCAAATACTGTTTTGACAGGTGTTTGTCATGTAGAAAAACTCCTGTAAAAGTACTTTTAGTGATGGACAGCATTAAAACGTCATCCCTCCCACACCCAACTCACACCAGCTTCTCGTTTTCACCCAACATACAGCTAGCAATGGCCTATTTCCTTTATCATCATTACTTTTTGCATGTCTTTCATTTATTGTTCTTTATCTTTCTACATCATCATCTATATCTCATTTTCCTAATCCTTAACTAGTCTGAAGAAGGGTCTCAACCCGAAATGTCACCCATTCCTTCTCTCCAGAGATGCCGGCTGTCCCGCTGAGTTACTCCAGCTTTTTGTGTCTATCTTTGGTTTAAACCAGCGTCCGCAGTTCCTTCCTACAGATTAAAACTCATTGATTTAGTTCTTTCATTGCATGCTCAATTGGTTCCAGAGGTCAAACTTTCAAATAATTTTCTAAACTTCAGAGGGAAGCATGCAATATAAAAGAAGACTGAGCACATTGAGTCTTTGGGTCCATATTAAAACTGTACTGCAATGAATAATTTATAATCCTCTGAATTCAATGAGATGGGTTTTGATCCCATTGATTGCAACAGACATGCTATATTTTATGTTATGCCAAAGACTTGGGTAAAACTACAGGACACCTTGGTAGAGAGAGATTCCCATAGAATCTAAAGACAAGCTTTCAACATAGTATGGCTTGGACTACACCAAGCCCCTGAAGAAAACTCTCCAATGGATTTTCTATTAGGATAGGAAACTTTCAGACTGAGATTTTCTCACGTGTGTTATGGAAATTAGATTTATTTCAAACTATTGAGGTATTAAGTTAAAGTCTGACAAAATGTGAGAAGCTGGGTTTGTTTACTTGATAGGAATCACATTGAAATGTGAATTTGGGTAGGATTGGGTGGACGGAAGGAATCCATAGGCCAGTGGCGCAGCAGTAGAGTTGCTGCCTTACAGCGCCAGAAACCTGGGTTCGATCCTGACTACTGGTGCTGTCTGTACAGAGTGTATACATTTTCCCTGTGATCCCATGGGTTTTCCCTGGGTACATCTCCTACAATCCAAAGACGTACAGGTTTTTAGGTTAATTGGCTTCAGTAAAATTGCAAATTGTTCCCAGTATGTAGGATTGGGTTGGTGTACAGGGCGATCGTTGATGGATGTGGACTCGGTGGGTCGAAGGGCCTGTTTCCACGTTGTATCTCTAAAGACATAACAGATTATCTTTACTATTCAACTGAAATGTGTGAAATTTTAACTTTTACACTCTTCACAGCTGATGCCTAACCTAATTAACATATTCAGCACCTGCTTTGGTTTTGGAGGGGTGATATTGCCAAATGCAGGTAGACAAAAATGCTGGAGAAACTCAGCAAGTGAGGCAGCATCAATGGAGCGAAGGAATAGGTGACCTTTCGGGTCGAGACCCTTCTTCAGATGAATGCAGTTCTGTTTGGAATTCTCACTTCTGCACCTGAAGGTTGCAGTTTCTTCCCCCATTGGAGACTTGTATAAGTAGCAGAGGTGTGCTGAATCTCATATTTTCCTTTATTCAGGAAGATGATGACTGATTTGATCCTTGATCTCAATATCATTTAATATTATACCCATAACCTTTTCTTCATTGTTTCTCCTGCAGTCTGTTTGGACCTTGACTTGTGTTGAGAATTTCAAAGTTTCTCAACAATCCCCAAGTAGAAATTCTTCCTCATTGCATGCTTGCATGGCTGATTCCTTATCATGAGATGGGGCTCCTGAGGTCCAGCAGTCCCTAACAGGCCACCTCAAATTATGTTTTAATGAGATCATTTATTTCCTCTAAACAGGATGCATGGGCTATTCTGTTTCATATCTCCTCCCTGCAGGAGATTTCTGGAGAACTTTCATAGCTTGCACATCTAACACAAGTTTATTCTTCCTGACATGAGTCTGTTTCTATTTGTGGTACTGCAGGTATAGTCCCACCAAGTCCCTCCTACATTTAGACTGCATCTACCTTGTATTAAAAGGCAACATTATATTTGGTTTCCTTACTCTCTGAAGTATATAGATGCCAATTTTCAGTGTAGTAAGACATTTGGATCTTTCAAGAACATAAAAGGTATGGTGGGAGAAGGTAATCTACCATATTTAGCTTGCCCCTCCATTCATGTCATCAGAACTGGACTAATTTATTGTGTCAATTCCAAGTAGCCCTCATTCAAAACATTGTACTTTCTAAATATCTAGGAATTCCAGAGATTTGCCGCTATGTAAAGGGAAATAAAATCCTCTGTACCTCCAATTTGAAGAATTTAATTGAAATGTTTATGCTGAAGCTCCAAAGCATTACTGGTGCAGCGTTGTGCTGTGAGTACTATATTTTGGATGAATTGTTCAACTGAGGCCAAATCTGTTCTGTTGGAGTGGAGATGGAGGAGCAAGTTATAAAAAAAATAATATATTATATTTAGAAGATGGACAAGTGATTTATTTCAGATGTTCAGGCCAATATTTGTTCCTCCTAACATTATTGACAAAACAGATTATCTGACTGTCACCACATTGGACAAATTGGTGGCTGCATTTCCGACATTATAAAACGGTGAATACACTTGAATGTTTTGCACATGAAACAGTTTTCAAAGGTGTATCACAAATGTTACCTCATGCTAGTTTGTCTTTCAGGCTTGTATAAAATATAATTTCTGTACAATCATTGATTTTACTTGTAGATCTCCATTGTAGGTTGGTAATTTGGGGTGGATGCTCTTATCTATTTGTGAACACTTTATTGAATTGTTTCCAATAATTCTAAGACAGGTGCTGATCTAGTAAGCATTATTTGTGATCTGGAAAACCAGATAAATGTTTTATGCAAAAGTACTTTAGCCATTGAACTGCCCAACATTAATGTCAAGAGTGCAAATTCAAGTGTTTAATGTTGTTAAGGGACTGCTGATTCCCTTGTCGCTCTTGCATTTCAGATCTTAAATCATGGACTGGACAAGTTGGATCCCCATTGGGAATGCAAGTATGCGTTTCTGAAGCAGTCTCTTTTAATTGTTTTCATTGATGCACTGCATGTGTTATTATGAAGCACACAATAACTATTATCTGCTGCCTGTAACAATAGTATATAAAGTCCCATTTTTATCAGTGCAACCTAACTGGCAGCTTGGGTAATTATATTCAAGCGCACACCACATGGATCCTGCTGTTAAGTACTAGTTTACAGTAGGCATGCTTAAAGAATTCGATATTGATTAGGGCTGCCGTGACTGATATTCCTTGGTATTATAGCAGTAGATGAACTTTGTGATGCTGCAAAAGATCTATACCAAATCTTTTATACAAACACTGAGTTGCAAAGTGTGTGTTTCTCCAACTGCTACATCAATGGGATGGGGCAATTATTCAACCCTTTTTCAGCTATCCTCTCATTCTGTAGCTGGAATTTACTTTTGAACATTAATTCATTCTGTAGTATTATGAAATACAAGGCTTAAAGGTTAGTGAACAAAAATGCATTAAATCTTGACTGATTAATCAACCCCACCTTCACTCTCCAGCTTTGAATGAGATTGCAGCCATGTACATTCTTTCTGAACAGTTCACAAAAGATCACTTTTTTTTATAGAAGGTAAATTATTTTTTGGAATGCTTGGTTATTTATTTAAATAAATAGCAACCTATGTTGCAGAGCTTTAAAACAAAACAAATTTTGAATATGATATTAATTGATTTTTTTGTGAATTAGGTCAGCCAAGTAACAGTTTACTCATTGCACAAATGACCGTGAATGTGAATTTCCAGCTGTATTCTTAATAGGTTTGTTTAGGTATGATATTGAACAGCCTGCTACATCTGGCAGGAATAAATGCAATGGATCAATGCATTATCATATATCACCATGATCTAGATAACAAAGTCACTTGTTGGCATTTCAGTCACCCCACTCCACTTTCCCCCCTCCCAATATTATTCTTCACATTTAGGAACACTCAAAGTATTCTCTTTCAGTTGAAGCATTTGATCAGATATTGATTTTGGTTTTGTGGTTATTGCGGACTAGACGTCATATCCTCAGAATTAATGGACGTTCCTTTAGGTGGGAGATGAGGAGGAATTTCTTTAGTCAGAAGGTGGCGAATCTGTGGATTTCTTTTGCTAGAGAATGCCGTGGAGGCCAAGTCAATGGATATTTTTAAGGCATTAGAGACAAATAGATTCTTGATTAGTATGAATGTTGGGCATTATGGGGAGAAGGCAGGAGAATGGGATTATGAGGGAGAGATAGATCAGCCATGATTCAATGGTGGATTAGACTTGATGGGCTGAATGACCTAATTCTGCTCCTATCACTTATGACCTTATGATTTTGAAAACATTGTTTCAACATATTTCTCAACCAGTCCTGGATTGAAAATCACAAAGTACAAGCCAAAATGTAGCAAGAAAGATTTTTACCTTGTCTGGGTCACAGTGAAAGAGAATCTTCCTCAACATTTACAATTCCCACTAGAGCTTGTCATTAATTCTGTTTCATGGAAATATCTAGCTTTGGCAGAGATCACATTGCACATGAATAAATAAAAGTTGGCTTATATTCAACTATTTGAAGACCTTGATATACTTGCAGGGCATATATTATTGCTGCAATTAATGTTGGCCTTGTTGCTGACTCTTCAAAGTGGTCAACAACCATAAAATCAATTTTACATAGGATGGTGGCCTGAAATACTGAGTTGATTTTAGACGGAGAGGACTGTTTTGCATTATTGTAATGCCTTTTCCTGTGTCAGGACATTCATTGGCACTTAGTGTTTTGTATACTGGAAAATCTGTGATTGAAATAAATGCTCAAGAAACTTTGATCTGTTAGCATCTGAAGAGAGAGAAACAATTCGTATTTGTCATCAGAGCGGGAGTTATTGTTAAATGAAACCAGTTTTAAGATGCTGAGAAAATGTGGGAGGAGAGAACAAAAATGAACACCTGTAGAGTGGAAGGCAGCAGAGAATAAATGACAAAGGGATGACAGACCAAGATGAATAAAGATACTAATAACTCAGCAAGGATTGAAGGGTCAATCTAGAGATGATGTAAATGCAGAAATGTATCTGAAAGGTCGCACATAGCAGCATTGTTTTAGGCAGCTAGACTGGATTTTGCACAAGTTTATAGAGTATTTTGCTGTAAATTACATCTTTTCCACATAGAATCTCCAGTACATAACCATTTGCCACTTGCTGCATAATTGTAGAGTAATCATCATATAGAGGTTGCTGTAGATTAGTTCTCCTGCTCTTTAGGTGGTTAACGCTGAATGAATTGATATACTCTGCTATACAATAGATAGGTTGACATTGGTCACATGCCCCATGTCCCTTCCGATTCATTGGGTGTTTTCCATAAACACTCTGAAGTTACTTTGGACTGAATGCTGGCAAGGCCAATTATCTGAAATTGTTGAACTCATTCACTGCAGCAGGGCTGGCCTTCCGACTTGACAGTTCAGTTCAACAATTTGAGATAATTGGCATTTTCAGCATTCTCTTTTTCAGGTTTCCAGCATTCACTCTATCATGTATCAATTTCACTTAATGTTTCCACTTGTACACCTTCCCAAACTGAGATTTTTATTCGCTCTTGAAAATATTACCTTTCAAGTTTCACTAACACCCTGTCTTTCAGTCTATCACAGCTTTCTTCCTTGTATCTGTGATGTTTGCGTCCCTTGAGATGATGAAACCAAGATATTGACACAAGGTTATTCAGAGGCAAAACCAAAGGAGATCTAGGATTAGAAATTAATTCCCTGTTGCATTTACTGAATGCAAAAATGGTAATAGAAACATAGAAACTTAGAAATTAGGTGCAGGAGTAGGCCATTCGGCCCTTCGAACCTGCACCGCCATACAATATGATCATGGCTGATCATCCAACTCAGTATCCCGTACCTGCCTTCTCTCCATACTCTCTGATCCCCTTAGCCACAACGGCCACATCTAACTCCCTCTTAAATATAGCCAATGAACTGGCCTCAACTACCCTCTGTGGCAGAGAGTTCCAGAGATTCACCACTCTCTGTGTGAAAAAAGTTCTTCTCATCTCGGTTTTAAAGGATTTCCCCCTTATCCTTAAGCTGTGACCCCTTGTCCTGGACTTCCCCAACATCGGGAAAAATCTTCCTGCATCTAGCCTGTCCATCCCCTTAAGAATTTTGTAAGTTTCTATAAGATCCCCTCTCAATTTCCTAAATTCTAGAGAATATAAACCAAGTCTATCTAATCTTTCTTCATAAGACAGTCCTGACATCCCAGGAATCGGTCTGTATTGTATTGTATTGTAGATCTTTATTGTCATTTCCTGAGTATTCGCATACCCAGAGGAAACAAAAAAACGTTGCTCAACGTTGTCCATTCAGTGTGCATGAAAAATAAATAGAATTAAAAAAAATACATGTATCATGAACAAATTTAACACTCTACTAAACATTCAACAGGCGTTCCGACCGGCAGCGGCACAACAGTGGCTCTGCTGCAGTGTGGGGGTTTGTGCGCGATACTTGGCAGGGGGCAAAGTCCATTTAGCAGTCTTATAGCCTGTGGGAAGAAGCTGAGGAGCATCCTGCTGGTTTTGCAGCTAATGGTGAACCTTCTCTGCACTCCCTCTATGGCAATAATGTCCTTCCTCAGATTTGGAGACCAAAACTGTACGCAATACTCGAGGTGTGGTCTCCCCAAGACCCTGTACAACTGCAGTAGAACCTCCCTGCTCCTATACTCAAATCCTTTTGCTATGAAAGCTAACATACCATTCGCTTTCTTCACTGCCTGCTGCACCTGCATGCCTACTTTCAATGACTGGTGTACCATGACACCCAGGTCTCGCTGCATCTCCCCTTTTCCTAATCGGCCACCATTTAGATAATAGTCTGTTTTCCTGTTTTTGCCACCAAAATGGATAACCTCACATTTATCTACATTATTCTGCATCTGCCAAACATTTGCCCACTCACCCAGCCTATCCAAGTCACCTTGCAGTCTCCTAGCATCCTCCTCACAATATTGGACTGTTTCTGAAATTCAGTTTTAATGAAGACAACAGAAGTGAATTTCAGAATTCAAAATGCCTGTCACCAAGGCACAAAAGCAGAATCCACTATAACATCTATTGTTATGCTTTTAATTCAATTGGATAGTAATGTATTTGGCCAAATCAGAACAATGAGGTGCCAAATGTGAGCTAAGATCCTTTGCAAAATAATGCCTTGCATTTATGTAGCACCCTTCAACTCTGATACTTTGTGGTGTTATCAGCAATCAAAAAACTTGTCTCAGCAGAAGGAAGGAGACATCTGGAATGATATAGAAATATTTTTATAGATTGTGAGTAGCATTAAAGGGGCATGATAGAATTAGAGAGAGAAATCTAGAGTTTACTAGACTAAGTGGGACCCGTTGGGTCCCATGTTCACACGGGAGGGCTGATCCCCCATCGCAATATTCCACCTCTCCACCAATTCCAATATTGGGGTCCAGTGGGGGGTGGGGGCTTTCTGGAGCGCTGGTATGGGTGTTGTGGGCTGAAGGGACTGGTCTCCAGAGGGCTAGTATGGACATTGTGGGCCAAATAGATTCTTGGGGTGGCAGCTCAGTCCCTCAAGCCTGATGTGCTGGCAGCTCACTCACGGCTGGTGTGCTGGCAGTTGACTCACGGCTATTCCTTGAAATTCCATTTGGGGGTCAGCAGGATGGGTGGGGGCTTTCTGGAAGTGCATGGGTGTTTCCTGAACCACTGGTTCCAGCAGGGTAGTACGGACATTGTGGGCCAAATGGATTATTGGGGTGGCAGCTCTGTCCCTCAAGCCTGATGTGCTGGCAGCTCACTCACGGCTGGTGAGCTGGCAGTTGACTCACGGCTATTCCTTGAAATTCCATTTCAAGCAGGTGCAAGGCCACCAAATTCAAGTGCAGTTTCATACCATTTCAAGCATGGTGCAAGGCCACCAAATTCAAGTGCAGTTTCATACCATTTCATGCAGGGTGCAAGGCCACGACATTCAATTGTAGTTTCATACAATTTCAAGCAGGATAAAACCACCATAAAACCACATAAAACGCCATGCTCACAGTTCAGTAGACATTCAGTGTGTTCAGTTGATTCACAGCTCAGACAAAGTCTTGACCTCTACCTCCCCCAGCATGCAGAGACTGACCCACACCCACACTTCCGGGTTTTTTAATCCCTCCCCCCTCCCCCATTGTGTGATTCTCAAAAAACTTTAAACACTAATAACACTTGTATTTTTCATTAATGGGAAGAATCCTCTGCACCTGATGAGCGGAGGGGGACAGAGTATTGTCATGTTTAGACCAACAACCATTTGCAGTGCTTTTTACTTCAACCCAAAACCCCCAAACAACCATTTGCAGTGCTTTTTACTTCAACCCAAATCCCCCAAATAACCTTTTGCAGTGCTTTTTACTTCAACCCAAAACCCCAAACAACATTTGCGGTGCTTTTTACGACAACCCAAAACCCCCACCAACCATTTGCAGTGCTTTTACTTCGAACCAACCATATTTTCATTTTCAAACCACATTAAGGGCACTCAAGGTCAGTAAAACCACACTCACAGATTAGTAGACATGTGTTCAGTGTTATTCACAGCTCAGGCAGAGAGACATGACCCTCTTACTGCCCCCCCCCCACATCTTGCAGAGACTAACTGAGGCACAACACTTCCGGGTTGTATTGTCCCTCCCGCCAGCAGAGAGAATGTTTAAAAATCAACATTTTAAAAACATGAATAACTCTTTTATGTTTCATCAATGGGAAAAATCCTCTGGTACAGCTCAGCGGAGGGGAACTCTGAGCGAGGTGGCCAAAAATGGCGGCCGTAAGTGGCGGCGTTCTTTCTGAAATCACAAAACAGAACGTCAGAAAGTGGTCGAGATCTTAGTTTTAATAATATTGATAATTTGAACAGCTGCTGACAAGGCTACTAATGGTGGCGCAATTATTTCCTGAATGTGCAAGATCGAACAGGTTAGAATTGGAGTTACACAAATGTAAACGCTTTTGAAGTTGAAGGACACTGTAGGGATTTCTCAGAGGCACCTGTCTCCCTCCTTAACAGAATCTGCATTATTATTTTGGGTTTAAGTCTAATTACTATATCCCTTCTGTCTGTAAACTGGTCTAGAACCTGAGGTTTAAGCTTCAGAATAAAGGACGTACCTTAAAACTGAAGATGAGATATTTATTTAACTGGAGGGTGGTGAATCTGGAAATCCTTGCCACAGATGGCTGTGGAAGCCAAGACATTAGGTATTTTTAAGACGTGTTCTTGATTAGGAAGGGTGTTAAAGGCTATTGGGAGGAGGCAGATGAATGAGGTTAAGAGGGCTTAATACTCAGCCAATGATCGAATGGTAGAGTAGATGGGCTGAATGGTCTAAATCTGCTCCTTTGTCTTGTGGTATTATAGTTTGGAAATGTTTCTTGGTTGTGTGAATTTATGTATTCTGATTTTGTGCATTGCTTCTATTATAATCTGTTACTTATTAAGAACCCACTTTTGCCCAGTGGAAGCTTGAACAATTTTGATTGACTCGCCCTGTAAAAGTAATTGACAAGAGAGAAGCTCTTTTTTCATAATAATGTAAAATGAACGTGATTTTTCTTACATCATAACCTATTTTAATTTCTACCAAAACCATTATAAGGACTTACGTATTCCAAAGTTAAAGAATAATGTTCATTAAAAGGATATGACCAAGTATGAAGTTTCTGGTTTTCAATGGTTCAGTATTTTGTATAAGATGGAACTTGTTGAATTGTGTGTTTGAACATTTTTTTTAATGTTCTTAAGAACAATTATTTTGTTACTGAGCTCATGGCAATTATAATCAGCTAGGAATCTCAAATCTTAAGGGCCTCTTGATTCCTGGCTGCTAGCTAAAATGTGGTTGCCTAGACAATTGATGAGGGCATACTAATTAAATAACGGGATGGTTGGGGGTTGGGGACAGAGATCTGTATTTCAATGATCTTCCCGTGTTCTCCATCGCATGTCAGCGGATCATGTACAATAAAGGGGAAATGTCAACCCAAATGTTAAATGCTTATTCCTTTGAATGGCTGGACTGGGTTTAATGTGGACGTACAATAGACAATAGACAATAGGTGCAGGAGTAGGCCATTCGGCCTTTCAAGCCAGCACCGTCATTCAATGTGATCATGGCTGATCATCCCCAATCAGTACCCCATTCCTGCCTTCTCCCCATATCCGTTGAAACACTATTTTTAAGAAAGCATCCAGAGAACCTGCCTCTACTGCCATGGTAGAGAATTCCACAGACTCACCACTCTCTGTACAGTTATTATACTTCAGATAAGACTTCTGTGAGAATACTCTGTTGATCTAGTAGTTGGCTAAATGAATCCTGCACAAGCTGCATATGTGTTACAGAATGTGTATGTACGCATCAAAGAGCATATGTATCAGAATTAAAGAATGTTCTTTCCAGAAGGAGATGAGGAGAAATTTCTTTAGTCAAAGGGTAGGGAATATGTGGAATTCTTTGCCATAGAACGCTGTGGAGGCCATCAGTGGATATTTTTAAGGCAGAGATAGATAGATTATTTATTAATACGGGTGTCAGAGGTTATGGGGAGAAAGCAGGAGAATGGGGTTAGGAGGGAGAGATAGATTAGCCATGATTGAATGGCGTAGAGTTGATGGGCCAAATGGCCTAATTCTACTCCTGTTGCTCATGACCATATGTGTCAAAGAAAATTCAAGATCATTATTACTAAAACAAACATTTATAAATCATCAGCATTATCGTCTTTGATATATTTTCAGTTCTCTCTTAAGAATTTAACATCATCTTGTCTGAAACCTCCAGAACCGTACTAAATGTAATGCCTTATTGCCACAGACATTCTCTTTAAGACGAGGTTCTCATTTGAGCTCATTATCTCCATGGTTAGGTGAATTTAAAAGCACTTTTATTTTTAATAAGTTGTATGATAGCAGGGTTTGGTGTCTTGGTTGATACATATTTTTTAACAATATCATTAAACTAGGTAATTGTATTATTAAAGAAACATGATTCCATAGGGTGAATAAGATGACCATGGGTGGTCAAGGATGACATAAAAGCAAAAGACAAAGCATATAACATTGCAAAGATTAGTGGGAAGCCAGATGATTGGGATGTTTTTAAAGAACAACAAAAGGTAACTAAAGGGACAATACAGAGAGAAAATATGAAGTACGAATGTAAGCTAGGCAACAATATATAAAAAAGGATAACAAGAGTTTCTACAGATATATAAAGAGTAAAAAAGAGGCAAGAGTGGACATTGGGCCACTGGAGAATGATGCAAGAGAAGTGATAATGGAAAATCAAGAAATGGCAGTGGAATTGAATAACTTTTTTGCATCAGTCTTCACAGTGGAAGACACCAGTAGTGTGCCTGCAATCCTGGTGAATCAGGGGGTGGAAGTTAGCGTAGTGGCGATTACTAAGGAGAATGTGCTAGGGAAACTGAAAGGTCTGAGGGTGGATTAGTCACCTGGACCAGATGGACTGCACCCAAGGATTCTGAAGGAGGTAGCCTTAGAGATTGTGGAGGCATTAGTTGTGATATTTCAAAAATCACTAGAGTTAAGAGTGCTTCCTGAAGATTGGAAAATTGTGAATATCACCCGGCTGTACAAGAAGGGAGCAAAGCAGAAGAGCGGAAACTATAGGCCGGTTAGCCTGACTTCGGAGGATCATAAGATTTTAGTCATCTAGACTAAGTGGGACCCTTGGGGTCCCATGTTCACATGGGAGAGCTGGTCCCCCAACGCAATATTCCACCTCTCCACCAATTCCAATATTGGGGAGGGGGAACTGAGCTTTCTGAAGCGCTGGTATGGGTGTCTCCAGAGGGCTAGTATGGGCATTGTGGGCCAAATGGATTCTTGGGGTGGTAGCTCAGTCCCTCCAGCCTGATGGCAGCTCACTCATAGCTGGTGGGCTGGCAGTTCACTCACGGCTATTCCTTGAAATTCTATTTCAAGCAGGGTGCAAGGCCACCAAATTCAGGTGCCGTTTCCTACCACTTCAAGCAGGGTGCAAGGCCACCAAATTCATGCAGTTTCCTACCAATTCAAGCAGGGTGCAAGACCACGAAATTCAAATGCGTTTTCCTACCACTTCAAGCAGGATGTAGGGCACCAAATTCAAATGCAGTTTCATACAATTTCATGCAGGGTGCAAGACCACTACATTCAAATGCAGTTTCATACCAATCAATCAATAAATGAACCAATCAATCAATCAATATTTATTACATGTCATTATTACTTACCATTTCAAGCAGGGCGAAACCACCATGAAACCACCATTAAACCACCATAAAACCACACAAAACACCACACTCACAGTTCAGTTGATTCACAGCTCAGACAGAGTCGTGACCTCTCCCTCCCCCAGCATGCAGAGACTGAGCCACACCCACACTTCCGGGTTTTATAATCCCTCCCCCTCCCACCGGAAAATGTGTGGCCTTCATGGCATGAGTGACAGTAGAGAGATTCTCAACATATGTTAAACACTCATAACACTTTTATTTTTCATTGATGGGAAGAATCCTCTGCACCTGATGAGCGGAGGGGGACTGAGTAAGATGGCCAAAAATTACAGCCGTACGTGGTAGCGTTTTATCTAAAATAAATATACAGTTCAAACAGGAAGTTGTCATATTTAGACCAAAAACCATTTGCAGTGCTTTTACTTCAACCCAAACCCCCAAACCAACCATTTGCAGTGCTTTTACTTCAACCCAAAACTCCAAACCAACCATTTGCAGTGCTTTTACTTAAACCCAAAACCCCACCCAACCATGTGCAGTCCTTTTACTTCAACCCAAAACCCCAAACCAACCATTCGCAGTGCTTTTACGTCAACCGAAAACCCCACCCAACCATTTGCAGTGCTTTTACTTCAACGCAAAACTCCACGCAACCATTTGCAGTGCTTTTTCATCAACCCAAAATCCCACCCAACCATTTGCAGTGTTTTTACTTCAAACCAACCACATTTTCATTTTCAAACCAGATTAAGGGCACTCAAGGTCAGTAAAACCATACTCACAGTTTAATAGACATGTGTTCAGTGTTATTCACAACTCAGCCTGAGAGACGTGACTTTCTCACTTCCCCCATCTTGCAGAGACTGATTGAGGCACAACACTTCCGGGTTTTATAATCCCTCCCCCCTCCCACCAGCAGGGGCAGCAGAGAGAATATCAACATTTTTTAAACATTAATAACTATTTTATGTTTCATCGATGGGAAAAGTCCTCTTGGCCTGTGCAGCGGAGGGGGACTCTGAGTAAGCTGACCAAAAATCACAGCCGTAAGTGGCAGTGTTTTTTCTAAAATCATGAAACAGATAAACAGGAAGTGGTCAAGATCTTACTTTTAGCAATATAGATTATAAAGGTTGAGGTTACGACGTACTTGGAAATTCACGATAAAATAGACCAGTCAGTATAATTTTGAGAAGGGTAGATCCTGCCTGACAAATCTGCAGGAGTTCTTTGAGGGAGTTGATAGCCCATGGTATTAAAGGGAATATACTAGCACAGATAGCAGGTTGGCTGGATGGCAAATGGCAATAAAAGGCTTTTTTTCAGGTTAGCTGCCAGTGGCTAGCGGAGTTACGAAAGGGTCAGTGCTGGGGCCGCTTCTCTAAATTTTGGTATATTAATAATTTAGATAAGGGGATTGAAGGCTTTATAACCATATAACAATGACAGCACGGAAACAGGCCATCTCGGCCCTACAAATGATAAAATCGAACCTGCCTCCACCATTTCCACTGGAAGCTCATTCCACACCGCTACCACTCTCTGAGTAAAGAAGTTCCCCCTCATGTTACCCCTAAACTTCTGTCCCTTAATTCTGAAGTCATGTCCTCTTGTTTGAATCTTCCCTATTCTCAAAGGGAAAAGCTTGTCCACATCAACTCTGTCAATCCCTCTCATCATATTAAAGACCTCTATCAAGTCCCCCCTTAACCTTCTGCGCTCCATAGAATAAAGACCTAACTTATTCAACCTTTCTCTGTAACTTAGTTGTTGAAACCCAGGCAACATTCCAGTAAATCTCCTCTGTACTCTCCATTTTGTTGACATCCTTCCTATAATTGGGCGACCAAAATTGTACACCTTACTCCAGATTTGGTCTCACCAATGCCTTGTACAATTTTAACATTACATCCCAGCTTCTATACTCAATGCTCTGATTTTTAAAGGCTAGCATACCAAAAGCTTTCTTTTCCACCCTGTCTATATGAGATTCCACCTTCAAGGAACTATGCACGCTTATTCCCAGATCCCTCTGTTCAACTGCATTCTTCAATTCCCTACCATTTACCATGTACGTCCTATTTTGATTTGTCCTGCCAAGGTGTAGCACCTCACATTTATCAGCATTAAACTCCATCTGCCATCTTTCAGCCCATTCTTCCAAATGGCCTAAATCACTCTGTAGAATTTGGAAATCCTCTTCATTATCCACAACACCCCCTATCTTGGTATCATCTGCATACTTACTAATCCAATTTACCACACATTCATCCAGATCATTGATGTACATGACAAACAACAAAGGACCCAACACAGATCCCTGAGGCACCCCACTAGTCACCTGCCTCCAACCCGACAAACAGCCATCCACCATTACCCTCTGGTGTCTCCCATTCAGCCACTGTTGAATCCATCTTGCTATTCCTGCATGTATACCCAACAGTTGAACTTTCTTAACCAACCTTCCATGAGGAACCTTGTCAAAGGCCTTACTAAAGTCCATATAGACAACATCCACTGCTTTACCCTCGTCAATTTCCCTAGTAACCTCTTCAAAAAATTCAAGAAGATTAGTCAAACATGACCTTCCAGGCACAAATCCATGTTGACTGTTCCTAATCAGACGCTGTTTATCCAGATGCTTATATATATTATCTCTAAGTATCTTTTCCATTAATTTGCCCACCACTGAAGTCAAACTAACAGGTCTATAATTGCTAGGTTTACTCTTAGAACCCTTTTTAAACAATGGAACAACATGCGCAGTACGCCAATCCTCGGGGACTATTCCCGTTTCTAATGACATTTGAAATATTTCTGTCATAGCCCTGGCTATTTCTACACTAACTTCCCTCAATGTCCTAGGGAATATCCTGTCAGGACATGGAGACTTATCCACTTTTATATTTTTCAAAAGTGTCAGTACTTCTTTTACTTTGAAACTCATAGTATCGATAGCTACTCTACTAGTTTCCCTTACCTCACATAATTCAATATCCTTCTCCTTGGTGAATACCGAAGAAAATAAATTGTTCAATATCTCCCCCATCTCTTTTGGCTCTGCAGATAGCTGTTCACTCTGTCTCTCCAATGGACCAATTTTATCCCTCGTTATCCTTTTGCTACTAATATAGCTGTAGAAACCCTTTGGATTTACTTTCACCTTACTGCCAAAGCAACCTCATATCTTCTTTTAGCTTTTCTAATTTATTTCTTAAGATTCTTTTCCAAATAAGATGTCCAATTTCCCTTGAAAACCAGGGCTCTTCCCAATTTTTACTGTTTCCTTTCAACCGAACAGCAGCATAAAGATTCTTTACTCTTAAAAGTTCCCCTTTAAATGTCCTCCATTTCTCTTCTACATCCCTCCCATAAAACAAAATGTCCCAGTTCACTCCTTTTAACTCATTTTGCATCTCATCAAAGTTAGCCTTTCTCCAATCAAAAAACCCTAGGTCCAGTTCTGACCCTCTCCATAATTATATTGAAACTAATGGTATTGTGATCACTGGACCCGAAGTGCTCCCCAACGCATACCTCCGCCACCTGTCCCGTCTCATTTCCTAACAGGAGGTCCAGCACTGCCTCTCCTCTAGTAGGTACCTCTATGTATTGCTGCAAAAAAACTATCCTGCACACATTTTACAAACTCCAAACCATCCAGCGCATTTACAGAATGTGTTTCCTTGCTTTGTGGCCAAGTTTGCAGATGATGCTAAGATAGGTGGAGGGGCAGGCAGTGAAGAGAAAGCAAGGAGTCTGCAGATGGACTTGGACAGGTTAGGAGAGTGGGCAGACAAGTGGCAGATGAAATTCAGTATAGCAAAATGCAGTCATGCATTTTGGTAATAAGAATAAAGGCATAGAAATCCTCCCTGTGGGCCAGTTCAAAAATTAAAAAATCCACTGGGAAATATTTCAAACGCGTCATACAACTGTCTTTTGGGAACATATATCTATTAAAGCTTTGAGCAGTAAACCTTTCAGTGTGCAAAAATTGTAAAAATACTTTAAAAAAACGAATGGCATTGTTTGATATTTATTCGCTCATCTCTTGCATTAAACAATTACAAATTTAAAAGATTTTGGTCTCCTTTGAGCAAACTTGAAGTGAAAGTTTATGCAAGAGCTTGATTTTAAAAGCCATAAGAAAAATGTGCTTGACAACTTTGCATAGATCCATAATCCATTGGCACACAATGGATCAAGCAGTTCGGCGATTCTTTGTGACTACAACAGTCTCAAATGCTGCTTCTCCCACCTCGCATAATTGCAGGTCTGGTCAGCACTGTTGAAACTGCGATTACTGTTGAAATAATCCTTCCTATATGGCCTGTAAGCAATACCGAACTTTGTTTACTCACAGACATTTATGTTGTGCGCCGGTTGGACATATGGGTCTGCTTTCTCAAAAAGTCAAGTCTCCTACCTCGGATCTTCTCCCTGTAGTTCACTGATGATGCATAGCTAAAGGACAGCCAATTGATTTTGCCCATTCGTTCCTACTTTGAACAGCCTGTACTTGGCGTGTGGAGACTAAGAATGTTGAAGACACCTGTCAGACCTAAGCTGACTATTTCCCAAAAAGCCTGAGGTTTAATGCTGCTGGCAATCAGGGAGAATCGATGTTGGTAGAAACAAAATGCTGGAGTACTCAGTGGAACAGGCAGCAACTCTGGAGAGAAGGAATGGGTGACGTTTCGAGTCGAGTCCCTTCTTCAGACCCTTCGCAAAACATCACCTATTTATGTTCTCCAGAGATGCTGCCTGATCTGCTGAGTGGCTCCAGCACCTTGTGTCCCTTTGTGCATTAACCAACAACTTTCTACTAATACAATTACAATTCTACTACTGCTCTATTGTTATAGCAGCCAAATGGGAATGACAAGTCCATTTTCCCTCCCCTCACTATGATCCATTATAACCGCTTATTGCATTGCATAATAAGATTGTACTGAAAGAACACCTACATTCAGTGGGATATAAAGAACATGTCGGAGCAGGCAATATAACTCTTTGCCAGTGAGTAATATCAAATCTAATCATGTGCTTCAAGTCCACTTTAATACCTGAGTTCTCCATCCATTTATTCCCTCAATGGTCAAAAGCCAATTGCTTTAAGCTTTGATATTTAGCAACTGAGTACATACAGTTCTCTGAGGTGTAAAACTTTCAAAGAGTTGGAGCCCATTCTCAATTCTTTATTCTGAAACTCTGTATTCAAGTTCTACTCTCTCCAGCCAGATGAAAAGCACTCAATTAACCCTGCTAATTCCTCTCAGAACTATTGTTTACATTTCAAGCTGTTATTTGTATCTTATTCTTTCGATCTACCGAGCTTTGGTTAATTTGTGTCTTTTCAAAGGGCAAACAGAAATATAGAAAATAGGTGCAGGAGGAGGCCATTTGGCCCTTCGAGCCTGCACCGCCATTCATTGTGATCATGGCTGATCATCCACAATCAGTAACCCATGCCTGGCTTCGCCCCATATCCTTTGATTCCACTAGCCTCTCGAGCTCTATCAGAGCAGAGCTCTATCTAACTATCTTTTAAATTCTTCCAGTTAATTGGCCTCTGCTGCCTCAAATTCCACAAATTCAGAACTCTCTGGGTGAAAAAGTTTTTTGTCATCTCAGCTTTAAATGGCCTCCCCCATTATTCTTAGACTGTGGCCCCTGGTTCTGGACTCCCAAAACATTGGGAACATTTTTTCCTGCATCTAGCTTCTCCAGTCCTTTTATAATTTTACATGTTTCTATCAGATCCCTCTCAACCTTCAAAATTCCTTCTAAATTCCAGTGAATACAAGCCCAGTCTTTCCAGTCTTTCCTCGTATCCCGGGGATTAAAAGAGCTTTCTCACGGTGCGACCTGAAGCAAGACTTAACAAGAGTTTAACATCGTGGGAACCTTCTGCGATAACAGTACGGCATTCGTGGACCCCCGTGGACCTCCGTGGTGCTAACGTCAGGTAGTCGTGATACTTTTTGAGGTCGGGAGAAAATTCAAACATTTTTGAATTTCTCCAAGAGTGCCTTGGTGAGCTTTGCAACATTGTTTGAATGCAGTGGCCCGTGCGATATCCGTGCGATGTCAGTAATAACTCTTGTGGGTACCGTGGGAACTCCTGCGAATGGTAAACCCGGAAGCCTGACAGAGGGGACATAAGTTGAGGTTAAATAAATATATTTTTTACTATCAGATTGATGTCTGCAACTCTTCATTAACACGTCACTACAAGAGGAATGTCTCTAATGTTATAATCCCTCTCATGCTGAAACACAAAATAGTTGAAGGGAGGTGAAATAATCACATTTTTATTCTTTTTAATTTTTTCATGCCTGTATCTCACCTTCAGTGACAGTACCCCCGCCACTAAATGACACCCCCATCTGTCTCCTCTTTTACTCCCCACCTTTCCCTCCCAACTCCAGTCCCGTCCAAAGTTCGGTCTGTGAAACGCAACACGCCAGCCCTGGGGGGGGGAGAGAGAGACACCAGTTGCTTGGAGCAACTAAGCGGGACAGGCAGCATCTCTGGAGAGAAGGAGTTTCGGGTCGAGAGCCTTCTTCAGACTGAAAGTTTCACCTCTCAGTAGATCATAAAATAACACAATCATCACGGTCAATGTGAGACACAGTCTTTATTCATAGTTGACAATATAAAAAGATGACTTCTTGCACATATTGAGAGAAGGTGCATCACACCAAACAACATTTGTCTAAAAAAACACAGATTATTCTTCAGCTCATTAAAGAGCTCGGGTGAAAAAAACCAATATAGTGTGTGACAACAAAGTAACATCATTTGTGCCACGTGTTTAACTACACTACAGTCCACGATGTTCATTCACGATTAACGGGAAAGATCGGGAGACGGACAAGTCACTCGCACAAATGACAGAATTGCCGAGTACCGTGGGAACTCTTTATCTAACCCCGTTATATCGTACGGAACTCGTGCTGGACCACGACCACTTCACTCTGGTGACATCTTGCATCAGGTCGCACCGCGAGAACTGGCCATAACCTTGTGATCCTTGTTCTTTCCCAAAACTAACAGAATCAACCTTAAAGGAACAGTAACTAAATCTGTACATTGTGACTTGTCAATGTTCTGTAAAACTTCATGAAGATATCAATACTTTAATTTTCCAACCCCATCCATTCAAGGGCAATGTGTTGTTACTCAAAGCTTTTAAATGCATTGGAGATATGAAGCTGCAGATGCTGGAATCTTGAGTATAAAACATAGTGCTGGAGTAACTCTGCGGGTCAGGCAGCACCTCTGGAGAATATGCACAGGCATTGTTTTGGGTTAGGACCCTTCTTCAGACCGTCTGAAGAAAGGTCTGAATCTGAAACGTCACATCCATGTTCTCCAGAGATTCTGTCTGACACTGAGTTACTCCAGCATTATATATTTTTTTAAACTATTGTTTTTGTACTCATTCTTCCTGCTTTCTCCATTTGCCACCACATTAACCATAAGTGGGTTGACACAATGCTGGAATAACTCAGCGGGGCAGGCAGCATCTCTGGAGAAAAGGAAGGGCCTCGACCCGAAACGTCACCCATTCCAATTCACCAGAGATGCTACCTGTCCCGCTGAGTTACTCCAGCATTTTGTGTCCATCTTCAGTTTAAACCAGCATCCGCAGTTACTCGATACACAATATGTGGGTTGTTGTATAGAGTGATGTTCTTAGTAATGGTCTGCCAATCTGAAATGGATCTTTGATGCCTGTTGTTTTTTTTTCATCATGAAATAGTATTTTGCCCTTGATGGTCTGTTATTGCTCAACCTATGTCTTTGTTTTTAATGTAACAACCTCTGTTGCATCTTATTGCTTTGAGTATTTCTGAGTGCATAAGCTCTCTAACACTAGCAATTATTAATATAGACAATGCCCAGCATAAAAGATACCCTCACGAGTTGCAAGATTTTTTAGGTCACTGGTCAACTTTTGTGGAGCGTTAGTATGACAAAAAAAACATACTGATGTTTTGATGTTCTTTCAGTCAGAAGAAGGGTTCCCACCCGAAATGTAACATTTTCCTTTTCTCCAGAGATCTTGTCTGACCCGTGAGTTACTCCACAAGTTGTGCCCATCTGATGTTTTTCAAGTTAATGCATTTAGACTTCAATTGTTCAATTAAACATGCCATATTGTAAATAAAAGATGCTTTCACTATTGATTTGTACCTCCAATGGCCATCAATCTCCAGCAACCTTGCAATGTAACTTGGCCTTGATTCCTCTGACTTTATTACCACCATGCCCACTTACTCTTTCCAGCAGAAGATATGATAGTATTTGTTCAATCGGTTTCCGACTCCAATATTGATTTTACACCATGTCTTTTGCTGCAATGCCTGAGAAATGGAAGAACTGTTCTCTGTCCTATGCGTGCAAGGCCCGTACTTATTGTGGAAGGAGCCTTGCACTTTAAATGAACTAATTATTTTTTTTAATGAACTAAACGACCTTTGCACAAATCTTGCCTTGATCTGCTGAGCACCACTAGATTCCTATGCATATGAATTTCATGATTACCTATGTTTAGTGTCTATTACAATCCATTAGGCTTGTTCTGTATTGTCCTGGGCGGGTTCATTATTTGTTTATTATTTTTATTTAAGGTTGGTTGTTTTTATCTCTGACTGACGCAGTTAAGAAATTAGCGCGTTTCTTATGGACCTTGTGCCTGAAGTAGTTCGCTCCTTGAAAGTAGATGATGTTATTGCTGTGTGTGAAGCGATGTTTGTTCAATATACATTGCTTTGATTAGCCGAAAAAAGAGTGGAGCCTGCTAAATAAACATAATTGTGTAGTTCTGTCCTGTTTTCCAGCAGGGAGTATGGCCTGCTGTACTGATTGCTAGTCTGCTTGAACATCAAAGCAAATTGGTTTGGTTTTTATACAGCTGCATTCGGGCAAACCTGGTAACAAAAATAAGGAGTGGTTCAGGCCACATTGAGAGAGTCTGGCTGTAAAAATTGCAAGGACCGCAGTTACATCAACATTAGACCAACAAATTGAAACATCACAGAAATGGCTAGTGGTGATTAAAGAATGTAATTATAACAATTTCTCTTGTGAGAAACAGTGAATTTTTGATTTCACACTTGAATGGAATTCAATACACAATTCGCAAAGAAAGATTTGTTTATTCAGCAGCGGTGGCTGTACATATTTAAATGTTATTGTAACTCCTCTGATTCAAAGCTGTATCTTTTTAGGAGCAAAATTCAGAACTTTTTTTTCTCTAGTCTGACCTCTATTTGAAGTGGTGTGGTTGACTCTCAACTGCCCTGTGAAATGGCCACTCATTTCAAGTTCAATTATGGATGGGCATTAAATTCCTGCTCTGACAATAATGCCAACTTCTGTGAATACATTTAAAAGAAATCCTAGAATTCTTACGATAAAGAGCAAAACTTACTTCCGGACATTAAATGTGCCAAGCATTAAAGCTGCATGTTCATAAGGTCATGTGATAGGAGTAGAAATAGGCCATTTGGCTCATCAAGTCGACTCCATCATTAAATCATGGCTGATCTATCTCTCCCTCCTAACTGCATTCTCCTGCCTTCCCCCCATAACCTCTGACACCTGTACTAACCAAAGCTAATGTTGTACTTTGTTTCTGTAAGTCAGTTCTCTTTAACTCTTTGGAGCCAAATCAGCAAGTGGAGCAAAACACCAAAGATACAATTTTTGTTTTAGGTCTTTATTCTTTGGAGCGCAGAAGGTTAAGGGGGGACTTGATAGAGGTCTTTAAAATTATGAGAGGGATAGACAGAGTTGACGTGGATAAGCTTTTTCCATTGAGAGTAGGGAAGATTCAAACAAGAGGACATGATTTGAGAATTAATGGACAAATGTTTAGGGGCAACATGAGGGGGAACTTCTTTACTCAGAGAGTGGAAGCTGTGTGGAATGAGCTTCCAGTGGAAGTGGTGAAGGCAGGTTTGTTTTTTATCATTTTAAAATAAATTGGATAGGTATATGGACGGGAAAGGAATGGAGGGTTATGGTCTGAGTGCAGGTAGATGGGACTAGGTGAGAGTAAGTGTTCAGCACGGCCTAGAAGGGCCGATATGGCCTTTTTCCGTGCTGTAATTGTTATATGGTTATGTGGTTATACAAGATTATGTAGTCTGGACGGTTGGGCAGGTACCTGGACAGGAAAGGGTTGGAGGGATATGGGCCAGATGCATGAAAGTGGGATTGGCCCGGGTGTGGCACTTGGTTGGCATGGGCAAATTTGTCCAAAGGGTCCAATTCCTTGCTCATTACCTTTATGACTGTCCATATGTGTGTTGATTTTAGACCACACAATCTGCTGGAAACCACATATAAAACACATCAAAGCAAAACTGGCAAAGTCTATAGCAATATTGGGAAAATCAAGACACATTCTGGACCACAAATCATTACATACTCTGTATAATACACTCCTAGAAACATAGAAAATAGGTGCAGGAGTAGGCCATTCGGCCCTTCGAGCCTGCACCGCCATTCAATATGATCATGGCTGATCATCCAACTCAGTATCCTGTACCTGCCTTCTCTCCATACCCCCGATCCCTTTAGCCACAAGTGCCACATCTAACTCCCTCTTAAATATAGCCAATGAACTGGCCTCAACTAACTTCTGCAGGAGAGAATTCCAGAGATTCACCACTCTCTATGTGAAAAAAGTTTTCAATCATATTGCCATATCTGAGTTACTGTGTGGAGATATGGGGTAACACCTACAAAACCAACCTACAGCTGTTATGCACATTACAAAAATGAGCAATAAGAATTATCAATAACGTTGGATATCTTAAACATACCAATTTATTATTTTTAAAGTCACATACACTGAAGTTCACCGATCTGGTTAAATTTAAGACTGTGCAAATTGTGTACAAAGCAAGAAATAATTTACTTCCAAGCAATATACAAAAACTGTTTATGGAAAGACAGGGTGGGTATAATTTGAGAGAGGAACATAATTAAAAAAAACTCAATGTCAGAACAACTATTAAAAGTATGTGCATAGCAATCTGTGGGGTGAATTTGTGGAATGGTCTGGAACAGGAGATAAAACTTAACACAAACATAATTCAGTTTATAAAGATGTACAAAAACACATTTTTAAAAGGATACTGGGATGAGGATAAGTGATCATCAGTGGGATATTTGCTATACTGATTGTATCGGGAAGGGTGATTATAGGGTGATGGGTTGTATATATGACTAAGAGATACTGTATATATGAGGGTTTTTTCTTTTCTTTTTTCTTTTTTTCTCTCTTTTTTGTATGGCTTTGTAAATATTTGGTTAGTGTATGTAAATAATTTGGTGCACATATAGCTGCTGGTGTACATATGGTGTACATATAGCTGCTAAATTTGTATAAGATAATTATAAGCAGTTGAATAAAGGATGGGAATTAATAAGCTTTGGCTTCTTCCTGCTCCTTTTCGGACACATACGATTTCATTTATTAATAGATATTGTTTATGACACATGGTTTTTGTATGCTGTTTCACATTTGCTTTTTATTCTGTTCGAAATAAAGAATCAAATACATAAATAAATAAATATATTTTATTTACTGAACTGGGGACCAACTGACTGGAGTTTTTACGGACATTTTCAACCTCTCACTTCTGAGGTCTGAGGTTCCAACCTGCTTTAAAAGGGCATCAATTATACCGGTGTCCAAGAAGAGCAAGGTGACGTACCTCAATGACTATCAACCAGTGGCATTAAAGTTGGTGGTGATAAAGTGCTTTGAGAGGTTGATCATGGCGCAAATCAACTCCTACCTCGACCCACTGCAGTTCGCTTACCACCACAACAGGTCAACGTTGGATACGATCTTGCTGGCTCACCACTCCGCTCTGGACCACTTGGACAACAAAAACTCATATGTCAGGGTGATATTCATTGATTACAGCTCGGCATTTAATACAATCATCCCCTCCAAGCTGGTTACCAAACTCGCAGAACTGGGTCTCTGTGCATCCCTCTGCAATTGGATCCTCGACTTCCTCATTCACAGACCACAGTCTGTTCGTATTGGTGGAAATGCGTCAGCCCCGATAACAATCAGCATGGGAGCACCTCAAGGCTGCGTGCTCAGCCCCCTGCTGTACTCAATCTATACTCATGACTGCGTAGCCGGTCATAATGAGAACTCCATCATCAAGTTCACTAACGACACCACTGTTGTGGGATGTATCACTGATGGGGACGAGTCAGAGTATAGAAGAGAGATCGACTGACTGACCAAATGGTGCCAGCACAATAACTTGGCCCTCAACACCAGCAAAACCAAGGCAACTGATTGTGGACTTTGGAAGGGGTAGGATGGGGACCCACAGTCTGTTTATATCAACGGGTCAATGGTTGAAAGGGTCAAGAGCTTCAAACTCCTGGGCATGCATATCTCTGAAGATCTTTCCTGGTCCGAGAACACTAATGCAATTATCAAGAAAGTACATCAGCGCCTCTACTTCCTGAGAAGATTACGGAGAGTCGGTATGTTAAGGAGGAGGACTCTAACTTCTACAGGTGCACAGTAGAGAGCATGCTGACCAGTTGCATCATGGCTTGTTACACAGAAAAGCTGGAGAAACTCAGCGGGTGCAGCAGCATCTATGGAGCGAAGGAAATAGGCAACGTTTCGGGCCGAAACCCTTCCCTGCATCATGGCTTGGTTCGGCAACATAAGCACCCTGGAGTGGAAAAGACTACAAAAAGTAGTAAACACTGTCCAGTCCATCATCGGCTCTTACCACCCAGCCATCGAGGGGATCTATCGCAGTCGCTGCCTCATAAAGGCTGGCAGCATCATCAAGGACCCACACCATCCTGGCCACACACTCATCTCCCCGCTACCTTCAGGTAGATGGTACAGGAGCCTGAAGACGGCAACGATCAGGTTCTGGAATAGCTACTTTACCACAGCCATCTGGCTATTAAACCTGGCTCGGACAAAACTTTGATTATTAATAGCTCATTATCTGTTTATTTGCACTTTATCAGTTTATTTATTCATGTGTGTATATATTTACATAATGGTATATGGACACACTGATCTGTTTTGTAGTAAATGCCTACTATGTTCTGTTGTGCTGAAGCAAACAAGAATTTCATTGTCCTATCAGGGACACATGACAATAAACTCTCTTGAATTTTGAATCTTGATAACAATGTTCTTAATTCCTGAAGATGAAAGCCCATATATCAGAGGGATGATACTAGCATGGAGCTTGTTGGCTGGATGGCAGAAGGCAAACTATGGCAATAAAGGAGACTTTTCTTGTTGGCTACCAGTTGCGGGTGTTTCGCAGGGGTCGGTGCTGGGACTGCTACACTTCATGTTATATATCAATGATTTGAATGAGGGAATTAAAGGCTTTGTGGTCAAGTTTGCAGATGATATGATGATAGGTGGAGAGGCAGGAAGTGCAGAGAAAGCAGGGACTCTGCAGAAGGGTTTGGACAGGTTGGAAGAGTGGGCAAAGAAGGTGCAGATGGAATACATCATAGTAAAGTGTGGAGTCATGCAATCTGGTATAGGAATTAAGGCATAGACTATTTTCTGAATGGGGAGTCAATTCAGAAATCGGAGGTGCAAAGGGACTTGGGAATGCTGGTACAGGATACTCAAAAAATAATTTGCAAGTGGATTGGTAATATGGAAGGCAGAATGGAATGCTGGCATTTATCTCAAGAGGACTAGAATATAAAAACAGGAAATAATGCTGAGGCTTTATAAGGTTTTACTGGTCAAACACCAACTGGGTATTTGGAGTATTGTGAGCAGTTCTGGGCCCCATATCTGAGAAAGGATGTGCTGGTGTTGTAGAGGGTCCAGAGGAGGTTTACAAAAATGATCCCATGAATGATTGGGTTAATATATGATGAGTGTTTGATGATACTGGGCCTGTACTTGCTTGAGCTTAGCGGGGACACCATTGAAACTTACTGAATAGTGAATGGCCTGGATAGAGTGGATGTTCAAAGAATGTTTCTACTAGTAGGAGAATCTAGGACCAGAGGTCGTACCTCAGAATTAAAGGGCGTAAGTTTAGGAAGGAGATGAGGACAAATTTCTTTAGTCAGAGGGTGGTGAATTCATTGCCACAAAAGGCTTTGGAGGAGAAGTCAATGCATATTTTTAGAGCAGAGATTGACAGATCATTGAGTAGTATGGGTGTCAGGGGTTATGGGGAGGAGGCCAGAGAAAAGGGTTAAGAGGTAAATATAGATAGATCAACCATAATTGGATGGCATAGTAGACTTGATGGGTGAATGGCTTAATTCTGCTCCTATAACTTAGGAACTTATATCAACACTGAATAGAATCCAAATGATACAAATGCTATTGGTGCTGTCTCAACGTGTCGTGAAACCTTGTTAATCATAGCTATGTGTCGAGAAGAGAGTGGCTGGAGGAAGATGAACAAAGGCATAGCAGAACAAACAAACAATGCTGTCACTGGTGAGATATAGAACACAGCAGAAATGTGAAAAAAGAGTGTGGAAATTCTCTCATGGGGTCAAAACTAAGTTAACGTTACAAGTGAATCAGAATTGGCCAGAACTGACACCAACAGGAACCAGACACCAACTGCGTATTAGCATATTTGCAATTGAGGAATTGTAGTACTTGCAAGGATTACAACTTGCCTGGAAATAGTCAAATACTGGTCCTTGACTTGATTGAGCCTCATGGGAACAATGCAGGAAGTCAATGACTTTGAAGTCAGAGTGAGATGGAAGAATTAATGTGATGGGTAACTGCTCTCTTGTAGACTGAACAGAGGTGTTCGGTAAAGTTGTAATCCAATCTGCATTTGCTCTCTACAACATGGGGGAAACCATTAGCACCAAATCAAATACACTAAATAGAAAGGTTAATTCTGGCCAAATAGGAGCTGCCAGAACATTAAATTGAGTAAAGGCTTCTGTGCTGCTAGGCCATTTTGGTCAAATTAAATGTGCCTTTTCACAACTGGGACAAGCTGCTGAATGGTGCCCATTTGTCTGTGGCCTAGATAAGAGCTGCAGGGAAAGAATGGGACATCTGCAGTTTCTTACAATAAGGTGTAAATTGCATGGAACTGATTGGGTCAATGCAAACCAGATATACATAGTATAAATAATGTTGCGAGATGGTCATCCTGTTAATTGATGATTGGTCGAACTGTTGAGCATTTGAGGAACTGTCTGAATCTCAGGACACATTTTGCAATGTTTATTCTTGTTTCCTTCCTTCTAGAAGCCACTTTTAAATACAATCTATATGTTTATTATTGGGTTGGGTTATGTACTATTATTAATAGTTAATTATAATTAATTCCTATTGGATCTTTGCTGAAAACTCCAATGAGCCAATCAAAATGGCCGGTCGGCGAAGGAGATTGTCTTTGACTGCCTGTAAGTAAATAGCAACCCCACTCCACTGGCTTCGACCAAACGGCAACCTATTTTTAGTCGAGGCCGGTTTGGAATTTGTTGAAATAATCGCAGGAACATAGATGAAGCCTCGACTAGCGGAAACCACTTTCGACCATTACGGAGTTGCGTTGTGATCCATTGCATAAGTTGTGCTGTGATCCATTGCAGATGTGGGTGGTTGAGTGCGTAGGTGGATGAGTGGGTGGATGGGTGAGTGAATGTGTGTGAGTGTGTGTTTGAGTGTGTGTTTGAGTGTGTGTGTGTGTGTATCCCCTCCCCCCCCCCCCCCCCCCACAAGCAAAACCTGAAATGATGCCCCTGTTTGACAGCTCCAGCACCTAAAAAATTAGGACTGCAACACTGATTATAACTTGTGACTTGCATAAAAATCTCAAAAAAAGATCAAGATTTATTTTTTAAACAATGGAAATATCCCATGAATGTGAAGCGAGTTGTCGCAAGTGGAGAATAAATTAATGTGTCCTTATTTCTGAGCTCTCGTCGGCATGCACAGCAGATAAAGCGAATTTCTCTTGTTTCTCTCCTGTTTTACTATGCTGATCACTGATCTATCATGGGAAATTTCTCCCTGTTCTGTTTGTTTCGTCTCTCTGTACAGGTTTGCCCATGTAATGTCAGCATATTTTAATGACCTGCTGAGAATTATGCCGTGTTGAAGTTTCCAAAACTAATTTTATGTAGTATCTTCAGACCTGCAGTGAAGAGATATTGGTAATCTGGTCTGCAGTTCAATTTGTGTTTAAGTGAAAGGATAATGTTCCAATCCATTATGTCAGCCAGATTCCCATAAACTTTTGTCTACATCTTACTCATTTGTTCTTTAAAGCTTATTTTATAAATGTGGTCTAGATGTCAGATGGAACCCTGCTTGATGGTTCTTTGCTCTATAATGTGGAGTTCAATCTGTCTGCATTGTGGTGAATTCCGCAGCTGAACCAACAAACAACTGCTGCATCTATTCAGAAGGACTCGTTATGATGCCAGACATGCAAAGCAACAAGTAAAGTGCCTTCAAAGTAAACTGATTAATGCCTGCATTAAAATAGTGGCACAATGAATGGCAGTGCTAGAATCATAAACGCCATGTCTAGCCAACAGTTTTTAAATAAACTTCAGCCTGAAATCTCAATTATTTTTCTTCTTGAGTGAATTAATTACATACCGTCTTAATATTAAGGGTGTATTTAAATAATTCAAGAAGATTGACCTGCAGAATTTTTTTTTAGTTCTCAAATAATCTTTGTTGGAAAAATCATTCTTGGCTTGTATTTCCAACTTTATCTTTAAATTTGCTGAGCTATCACTGTTGCTTTGGTAACAGATTTATAGTTCAAAACAGTTAATGTAATTTGATGTCTCCCTTTCTTCTGCATGCTGGTATATTTAATTCACACCATTGGAGAGGTCTGTTTTGCGTTAATACAGTTGTAAAGCGAGGGAGAGTGATAGGATCTCTTAATTTACAACTAGTGCAAATCTATTTATTTTCAAAGTCTTTCCCCCAAATTGATCTCTTTTCATCCTGACATCGCACTGATTGCCAGAATGTGGTTTTATTTACATATGAAGAGCTCTGCAGTAAATCTCACTTAATCTGATGTAAACTATACTATCTTTTCACTATCTGACCACTGTAAGTAAGCGCTCCGTCATTTACCAGGGCAAGATTAATTTTATTCTCGAGCCTGAAAGGTAGATTAATTAATGACACAGGAATGCGTTTGCATTTGGTTAATTAGTTGAATGAGCTTCATGTACATCTATTCCCTGTGAGGCAGTTTGGGCAGCTTAATCCATGAAAATAAATGTACTCGCACTGTGGAACCATTAATCAATGATAAGGTTAGAGCAGGTTCTTGAAGCACAGCAGAACCAAAGGGGGCAAATTTACCTGTGGGCCACCCATTTGTAATGAATAACAAAATAGTGTTTCTTTCTGATTCAACCTTTTATAATCAGTTATAGGTCATGAAAGCAGGCCAGACAGTCCTTGCTGTTCTTGTTTTCATGTTTTACAAAAACTGTGGGGAAATATTGCACAAATATTGTTGTTGTATGTACAATAAGAGTCGCTGAATTCAATTGCAGTGTAAGCCATACCTCGATGTAGATGATTAAGGGATCAACTGTAGCAATGTATAGGTTCTTTACAGAAAAATGTACTTTTATGTCAAAAATTGCAATATATACTGTCTTTTGAAATGAAATGCTAAGGAACATGATTGGTGTAATTACTTTTGTAGTCAAAATTGGAATATAGGAGTTCACCAGACAACTTGGTAATAGTGGTGGTGGTGGCCCAACCTGGACGATGATAGCATGGTTGTGCAGTCTCATGTCTTGTACGATTGAGTGCGCTTATGATGTACAAGCCCCACACACAGGAGCAGTGGGGGCACATGAAGGCCGCTGTGGGAGGATTTAGGGTTGCAGTCTTCCTCCGGTCTCTGACACTCATGAGTCAGCTATGGCGATTATCTTCAAATCTGCTGACCACCTTCCTAGTGGTTGTACGCCATCCAGTCCTGTCACTGGCACAGGTTTCCTGTTCTTTTGGAGCAAGGTGTGCGTACTGGAGGTGGTCCTTGGTACAGTCTTTGAATAGTGAAGTCTCTGAAACCGCAACACAATAATAGCTATTCGGCTTTTAACTCTTAATGCTAAATATATATGCACGTTGAGCCCTATTGGGTCAAGATATTCGAAGGTCTCCAATGAAGTAGATGCAAGGTCAGGACCACTCTCTTGCTGGTGAAAGGATGACTCGGTTGCCTAATGACAGCAGGAAAGAAACGCTCCCTGAATTTAGAGATATGGGTTTTCAAACTTCTGTACCTCTTGCCTGATGGGAGCAGGGGGAGTGACCGGAGAGAGACTAGTCCTTGATTATGCTGGTAATCTTTCCGAGGCAGTGTATAATGTAGATGGAGTCAATGGAAGAAACGTTGGTTTGCGTGTGGTCTGGGCTACATCCACAACATGCGGTTTTGGATGGAGCTGTTCCTAAACCATTCTCTAATGCATCTGATGAGCTGCTTTCTACCTTGTATCTGTAGAAGTTGATGAGGGGTTGGGGACATGCCAAACCTCCTAAGCCTCCTAAGGAAGTAGAGGTAGGTGTGCTTTCTTGGTCATTGCTTTGATGTGGCTGGTCAAGGATAAATTGCTGGTGATATTTATTCTGCTTGACTTGAAGCTTTCAACCATCTCTACTTCAGCACCATCAATGTATACCGAAGTGTGTGTACTGCTTAACTTCCTGTTGATCACAATCTCCTTTGTCTTGCTGACATTGAGGGAAAGGTTCACAAAAATGCTGGAGAAACTCAGCGGGTGCAGCAGCATCTATGGAGCGAAGGAAATAGGCAACATTTCGGGCTGCAACCCTTCTTCAGACTGATAGGGGGTGGTGGGGAGAAAGAAGGAAAAAGGAAGAGGAGCCCGAGGGCTGAGGGATGGGAGGAGACAGCCCGAGGGCTGAGGAAAGGGAGGAGACAACAAGGGCTAACAAAAGTGGGAAAATTCAATGTTCATGCCTGCAGGATACAGACTCCCCGGAATATGAGGTGCTGTTCCTCCAATTTCCGGTGTTGCTCACTCTGGCCATGGAGGAGACCCAGGACAGAGAGGTTGGACAGGGAATGGGAGGGGGAGTTGAAGTGCTGAGCCACTTCAGGGAGAGGTTGGTGCCTTGGGATCAGGTTACAAAGTTGTCAATCTCCTTTCTGTACTTTGTCTTGTCATTATTTGATATCTGGCCCCCCATGGTGGTGGTGTCTGCAAATTAGTAAATTGAGTTGGATTGATACTTGGCTGCACAGTCATTAGTGCATAAGGAGTATAGAAGGGGGCTGAGAATGCATCCTTGTGGGGCACTGATGTTCAGAATTATCATAGAGGATGATTTTTTGCCAATCCTTACTGATTGGTGTCTGTTGGCCAGGAAGTAGAGAATCTAGTTGCAGAAATGAGTGCCTTACCTCTTGCACTATCATGGAGTTGTTTTCTAATTGTGTTTGGAATGGGTTCTTTTTTTCAGTCTTTTAAGTTTTGTAGAATATATGTGCAATTAATTTGTAATTGTTTTTTATATGTTGCCCGAATATGTGTGCCTGTGATGCTGCTGCAAGCAAGATTGTCATCGTATCTGTACCTCACTGTGCTTGTGCACATGGTAATAAGCTTGAATTGAATGGAAACAAGACGGGTGTCTCTGATTTAATGTCTCATCAGAAAGACAGCAGCTCCAGGCAACAGTGCAGTGAGGGACAGATTGAAAATCAGCAGGAGGAAGCTTGAGTGTTCTGGTGCACAGCTAGAGTTGTTTTTTCCCCTGCCCTGAATGTATAAACTGCACAGTTGCAGCTTCCTTAGATGCACATCCTGTATTAGGTGCCTTTTGCTGGGAGTGCCAGGTATTGGAATTGCCCACTGTGTGTCTTCATTGTGCGTATCCCTGATTTATTTGGCACAAAGTGATACAGAAGCTTGCCTTGAATGTAGTAGAATGTCTGTCTGTTACATGTAACCATATGCCTGGTCAAAGGAAGAATTTTATAGGAGCACCTTAGAGAGGCACAAGGAATTGCAAATGCTGGTTTATTTAAAAAAAAGACAGTGCTGTAGTAACTCAGTGGGACAAGTAACATCTCTGGAGATTAGGATAGCTGATATTTGGGATCGGAACTCTTCTTCAGACTGATTGCAGTAAGGGGGAATAAAATTGGAAGAGAGGCGAGAGCGTGCCAAAGCATGGAACTGATAGGCGGATACAGGTGAGCGTGATTTTTGATTAGCTGGTGGTTGGACAGTCAGAGATGAAAAGACAGTGTGAGATTAGGAGATGATGATAGAACAGGTACGAAGTGTGAAGTCAGGGGAAGAAATATAGGTGGAAGTTATATACGTGACTCCCACAATTATCTGGGCAATACCTTTTCCCATCCTGCTTCTTGCAAAGACGCCATTCCCTACCCTCAATTTCTCGATCATGCAATCTACTCCCAAGATGGGTCTTTCCTTTCTCGAACATCGGAGATGTCCACTTTCTTTAGTAAACGTGATTCCCCCCCCCCCCCAGCTGTGATAGATGGACCCCTCATTTACATCTTCTGGATCTTGCAGTTCTGCTTTTCTCCCCATATCCCCAAACAAAAGGAGGATGGTGGTCCTCTGGTCCTTCCTTTCTCCCTCCCCCGATCTTCCATATCCAGCAGATCAATCTCTGACATTTCCACCAATTTCAAAGTGTTCCCGCCAGAAGTCACATCTTCCAGTGCCCACCCCTTTCCTCCTTCCACAGAGACCGCTCCCTCTGGCACCCTTTGTTTCACTCATTCCTTGTACCTCTTCCATCGCATCCTGCTAGGGTCCCAGCATTCCTTCCAGGAGCAAAGGTTCATATGTAATGCCTCTAACCTCATCTACTGTTCCTGTGGAGGCTTCCTCTAGATTGAGGAGACAAAGCGTAGACTCGGCAACCATTTTGCCGAACACATGCTCAGTACACCAAGGCCTGCTGGATTATTTTGACTCCCCATTCCCATATTGCCCTCCTGTCCTAGGCCTTCATTGCCGGTGGGGCCACACACAACTGGAGGAATAGCACATCGTATTCAGCTTGGGTAGTTTACAATTCAAAGATAGGAGCGCTGAATTCTTCAATTGTAGATACCCTCCACTCCTCCTTCCCCTCTTCCCTCCCCTTTTCTCATTACGCCCACCTGGATCCTCACCTATTTCTCCTTTCCCCCATCATTGCAATTGCAAGGCTGCAGTATATGAGTGAAACTAGTAAGTTGGTCATGATACGATACGATACGATAGAGCTTTATTTATCCCAGGAGGGAAATTGATCTGCCAACGGTCATAAAAACACAAAATGCATAAAACATGAAATTAAAGTGACGAGTGGAAAAGATTGGGGATGTGCAAAGATTGGGGGGGGGGGCGCGAGGGGGGCAGGGCTTTGGGGTAACTTTGAGTCTACCACATGACAGAAGGGGGAGGAGATGTAAAGTATGATACCCACAGGGAAGAAGGATCGCCTTTGGCATTCTGTCCTGCATTTTGATGGTGGGTAAATGGCCTCCCGCGTTGTAACTTTTTTGTGATTCTATAGTAAGTATATTACCTCCTGCGTAAGGAGCCCTAAACTGCACACATAATGCTGCTTGTGCTCTCACCAAGACAGTGTAATAGAATCATTCTTGCTCCTGTTGTTATAAAGACCACAGATACTATTTGCTGATTTGACTGCTTGCTGCATCCGTATCTTTACTTTCAATGAATAGTGTACCAAAATACCTTGTAAATCAAATCATTTGAATCAATTAAATGGCACTATTGGCTTTCTTTTTTTCATAATCATAATACAAATTTTTTAGCCAAGTATGTTTTACAACACACAAGGAATTTGATTTGCTATACAGTCATGCTAAAAAATCAACAGGACACACAAACAACATAAACATTTGACATAAACATCCGCCGCAGCGGCTCCTTCATATTCCCCACTGTGATGAAAGGCAATAAAGTATTATCTTCTTTCCTCCTTTCCTCCCGCGATCGGGAGAGTCAAACCATCTGCAGCCGGCGATCGTGCTCCCATGTAGTGGTGGTGTAAGCTCCCGCATCGGGATGGTCGAAACTCCTGTGGCTTGGAGTTCCCAAAATCGGTCCCTAACCAGGGACCGCGAGCTTCACGATGTCAAAGTCCGCAGCTCCCTCAGGTTGGAGCACCAAAGGTCAACTCCTGGCAAAGGGATCGTTCGCTCCAAGATGTTAAAGTCTGCAGTCTCTGTGGTTTTCGAGCTCTAGAAGTCCCAAACAAGAGGCTGCCAACTCCGCGATGTTAGGCAGCAGTGCTGGCGGAGATATGACATGGAAAAAGTTGCATCTCCATCAAGGAAAGAGATTAAAAAAGTTTCCCCAGCCCTTTTTTGCCACTCATCTCCCACCGCAAACTGTTCCACAGCCCGGCACGTTTTCCTGGATTTTATTTTCTGAAACTATAACAGACTATTCTCACTTTTGTAATTCCATCCCCATATCTACAGTATCTGCCTCTCACTTTAAAAACTTTCATTCTTTAATTTCTTGCTTTCTATTCTCCTTGCAAGCCTCAGTGCCAAATTTTCTTTGGCCTCCCTGCAGTAAAGTGGATATACAGTATATGCATCAATACTCCTACAATTGTAAATAAAATTACTTTTAAGCTTGAAAAGTAATGTACAATGCTCCTAGTTATAATCTGTAATGCTGTTGTTTCCGGATAGATTTGGCGATTGAAAATTTATGGTTCAGATCTTTTTGATCTTCAAATCATCTGTGTTCATAATCAACCTTGTACCACCCAAAAAACAATCAAAGATATATTACATACATCTTTTGCACAGTTGAGAAGTCATGTTACAGTTGTCTAAGACATTGGTGAGGCCACATTTAGAGTCTTTTTTAGTTTTGAGATACAGTGCGGAAATATGACCTTCGGCCCATCGAGTCCACACCGACCAGCACATTAACTTTACCCTACACACACTTGGGACAATTGTTACATTTGTACCAAGCCAATTAACCTACAAACCTGTGCATCTTTGGAGTGTGGGAGAAAACCACAGATTTCAAAGAAAACCCATGCGATCACAGGGAGAACATACAAACTTTGTACATACTGCACCCCTAGTCAGGATCTAACACAGGTCTCTGGCGCAGTAAGCACTGTAATGCATCAGCTCTACCGCTGTGCCACAGTGCCTTTCCATCTCTTTCTAACCCCATTCTCCTGCCTTCTCCCCATAATTCCTGATACCTATATTAATCAAGAATCAATCTACCTCTGCCTTAAAAATACCCATTGACATGACATCCACAGCCTTGTGTGGCAAATAATTCTACAGATTCACCACCTTCTGACTAAAGAAATTCCTCCTCATGTCCTTCCTAAGGAAGCGTCCTTTAATTCTGAGGCTGTGACCTAGACTCTCCCATTTGGTGAAAACATTCTCCCCACATCCACTCAATCCAAGCCTTTCACTATTTGGTAAGTTTCAATGAGGTATCACCCTCATTACATCTAAACTCCAGCAAGTGCAGTGCAGGCCCAGTGCCATCTAACGCTCATGATATGTAAACCCACTCATTCCAGGGATCATTCTCGTAAACCTCCTGTGGACTCTCTCCAATGCCAGCACATCCTTCCTCGGATATGGGGCCCAAAACTGCTCACAATACTCCAAATGCGGTCTGACCAGGGCCTTATAGAGCCTCAGCATTACATCCCTGCTTAAAAATGACATTAGCAAATTTGCAGATGACACAAAGCTTGGTGGCAGTGTGAATTGTGTGTAGGATGCTATGAGGGTGCAGGGTGACTTGGACAGGTTGTGTGAGTGGGCAGATGCATGGCAGGTGCCGTTTAATGTGGATAAATGTGAGGTTATCCACTTTGGTGGCAAAAACAAGAATTTAAAGGGTGAGAGGAGATCTTATTGAAACATATAAGATTATTAAGGGAGTGGACACGCTACAGGCAGGAAACATGTTCCCAATGTTGGGGGAATCCAGAACCAGGGGTCACAGTTTAAGAATAAGGGGTAGGCCATTTAGAACGGAGATGAGGAAACACTTTTTCACCCAGAGCTTTGCACTTATCAGGGTTAAATTCTACCTCCCATTATTTTGGGCCATTTTCCAAGTTGATTTAGATCTTTTAGCCTTATATAGTTATTGTCATCCACAAACTTACTAATCATGTATCTACATTCCCATCCAAATCATCAATCATGGCGGCGGCTCGGGCATATCGTGACGCCCTGTGTCTCACGAGAATCAGCGAACTAGCAATAGTTTACTTACTTGTTTCAAGTCTGTTCACACGGAGCAGTCTTGCGTTCTTATCGTACAGCCGACAGGAACTTCTGAACCTCAGTTCCTGCAGCTGCACAACATTTTGGTCGAACTCCTCCTCGCTCCTGAACTAGCCAGAACAGCGGAGCAGCGGAACAGCAGAGCGTACCAAGCCAGCTCGGCCGACCGGAAGCACTCATAGATGGTGACGCAAATGCAAACACCGCCGTGGATGCCGAGATGGGTTAAAGGTTAGGTTAGAGCTAGCCCCACACAGGCTATCGATTCCTAACCTTTTCCTCGCCAATGTACGCTCACTGGCAAACAAAATAGACGAACTCCGGCTATGGATTATCTCCCACAACTGGATTAAGGACTGCAGCATCTTGATCTTCACAGAAACATGGCTTAACATCGACGTTCCTGACAGTACCATCGAGCTAACGGGGCGTCATATACTCCGAGCGGACAGAACAACAGACACAGGTACGACCAGAGGTGAGGGTCTGTGCATTTATGTAAATAAAGCATGGTGCACGGACACTACCATCATTTGTCACTGCCCAGCTAACCTAAAGTTTCTCATGGTTAAATGCAGACTGTTCTATCTGCCCAGAGAGTTTACTTCCACAGTTGTGACTGCAGCCTATATTCCTCCTGATGCTAATGCTAAGCTTGCAATGAAAGAGCTGCATACTGCCATTAGCAAACAACAGACTCACAACCCCGAGGCAGCCTTCATTGTTGCGGGTGACTTCAATCACTCCAACCTGAAGACTGTACTCCCCAAATTCCACCAACATGTCTCCTTTCGCCACTAGAGAATACAAGACACTGGACAAAGTTTACACTAACATGGCTGAAGCTTACAAAGCAGTCCCCCTCCCCCACCTTGGACAGTCTGATTACCTCTCATTGTTCCTGCTCCCAAAGTACTCCCCACACATCAAACGTGTTAAACCAGCCCCTCACACTCACCTTCATCATGCCGGTGCCAACACATTCCACTGCAGCGAGCCTCAACGTCTTCCGCACAGTTTCACTTACTCCCCTCATCACTAAGTGTTTTGAGAGGCTGGTCCTGGCACACCTCAAAGACTGCCTACCTCCCACACTGGACCCCCATCAGTTCACCTACCGCAAAAACAGGAGTACAGAGGATGCCATCACCACGGCATTTCACTCCGCCCTCTCCCACCTCGACAACAGATCACCTGCGTGAGAATGCTGTTCATCGACTTTAGCTCAGCATTTAACACCAGATCACCAAACTCATCAACCTGGGCATCGACCCCTCCCTCTGCAATTGGATACTCAACTTTCTAACCAACAGACCCCAGTCTGTTAGGTTAGACAACCACACCTCTTCAATCCTCACCCTGAACACCGGCATTCCACAGGGCTGTGTGCTGAGCCCTCTCTTCTATTCCTTCTTCACCTATGACTGCACACCTGTACATGGTACTAACACCACCATCAAGTATGCAGATGATACAACGGTGATTGGCCTCATCAGCTACAATGATGTTGGCCTAATGGGAGGAGGTCCAGCTCCTAGCAGCATGGTGCGCTGACAACAACCTGGCCCTTAACTCCAAGAAGACCAAGGAGCTCATTGGGGACTACAGAAGGTCTACGGGTGGCACGCACAACCCCATCCACATTAATGGGATGGAGGTGTAGCGTGTTTCCAGCTTCAGGTTTCTGGGGGTCAACATCTCTGATGACCTCTCTTGGACCCACAATACCTCAACACTGATCAAGAAGGCTCACCAGTGTCTCTTCTTCCTGAGGAGACTAAAGAAGATTCATCTGTCTCCACAGATTCCAGTAAACTTCTACCGCTGCACCATCGAGAGCATCCTTACTAACAGTATCACAGTATGGTATGGCAATTGCTCTGTCTCTGACCGGAAAGCACTGCAGAGGGTGGTGAAGACTGCCCAATGCTTCACCGGTTCCTCACTCCCCTCCATTGAATCTGTCCAGAGCAAGCGATGTCTGCGAAGGGCGTACAGCATCGTCAAGGACTGCTCTCTCTCTAACCATAGACTGTTTACCCTCCTCCCATCTGAGAGGCGCTCCAGGTCTCTCTGTTCCCGGACCAGCAGGTTCAGGAACAGCTTCTTCCCTGAGGTTGTTACCCTATTTAACTCTGCACCTTGGTGACTGCCAGTCATCTCCCCCCCAGACACTCCCCCCCCCCAGTAACCCCCCTCCCCCCCCCCCCCCCCCCCCCCCCCCCCCCCCCCCGAAAATTGCACTACTGCTACTGTATATACATCTATATATTTTACTGTTCCATTATTCTGCGTCCACACTTCTGGGTGAGATGCTAACTGCATTTTGTTGTCTCTGTACAATAAAGTTTGAATCTGAATCTGAATCTGAATCTATCTGATGAACCACAATGGACCCAGTGCTACAGTATTGTCGGTGGCACACCAATGGTCACAGGCATCCAATCTGAAAATCAAATCTCCACTATCACCCTATGACTTCTTCCTCCAAGCCAAGAATGTATTTGCCTTGTGATCTAAACATTCTGGTCTGCCTATCATGCAAGACCATGTCCAAAGCCTTTTTAAACTCAATGTTGACGACGTCTATCACCCTGCCCTTGTCAATCCTCTTTCTCGCCTTTTCAAAAAACACAATTACATTTTGAGACACTATTTCCCATGCACAGAAGTATGCTGACTGCCCCTTTCCAAATGCAGATAGATCCAGTTTGCCAGAATTCTTCCAGTAACTCCCCATCACTAATGTTGGGGTCATAGTTCCCTGGATAGTCCTTGCAGTCCTTGTTAAATAAAGACACCACTCTCTATCCTACAGTGTTTCAGTTCTTCATCCTGGGCTAATGGATCTTCATAAGTTCTAGGAGCAGAATTAGGCTATTGGGTCCATTAAGTCTACTCTGCCATTCAATCATGGTTGACCTATTTTTCCCTCTCCACCCCATTCTCCTGCCTTCGCCCCATAACCTTAAATTTGCCAGGGTTCCGGCAATTTATTTCCTTCATACACATTACTTGGATAGACTTTGTCAGCCCCCAGTGATTTCTCCACATTTGTGTGTCTTAACTCTGTCAGTATTCCTTTCATAATGTTTGCATGCTTCAGGATAATACTGTTCTCTTTCCTGTATTTCATAGTTTACAGGCGCTTCATGGGAACTTGCCCATCTCCTGTGGTTCCACACATGAACAACCATACTGAACATAAAGGGATGTATTTTTTCTGTAGTTACACTTTGGCTCTTAAAATATGTATAGAATCTCTTGGGATTTTCCTTTACTTTGTATGCCAATGGATCATATGTCTCCTTTAAGATCCCATGATATTCCTCAAGGGATTTGCTTGATCCCTGCTTCCTATACCTGACATATGCCACCTTTTTTTCTGATTGGAGCCAGAATTTCCTAATACCACTAGCCGTGTCCTTCGCTCTAAGTAGGACATAGAGTCATAGAGTGATACAGTGTGGAAACATGCCCTTTAGCCCAACTTGCCCACACCGGCCAACATGTCCCAGTTACACTAGCCCACATGCCTGCGTTTGGTCCATATCCCTCCAAACTTGTCCTATCCATGTAGCTGTCTAACTGTTTCTTAAACGTTGGGATGGCCCCTGCCTCAACTACCTACTCTGGCAGCTTGTTCCATACACCCACCCCTCAGATTCCTATTAAGTCTTTTCCCCTTCACATTGAACCTATGTCTTCTGGTCCTCAATTCCCCTACTCTGGACAAGAGACTCTGCATCTATCCGATATATTCTTCTCATGATTTTCTACACCTCTATAAGGTCACCCCTCATCCTCCTGCGCTCCAAGGTGTAAAGACCCAGCCTACTCAACATATTCCTATAGCTCAGACACTCTAGCCCTTGCAACATCCTCGTACATTTTCTCTGAATCCATTCATGCCTGGCAAAATCTCTCCTATAACATGGTGCCCAGAACTGAACACAATACACTAAATGTGGTCTCACCAACATCTTATACAACTGCAACATTACCACCCAACTTCTATGTTCAATGTTGGCCCTGAACATTCCCTATCTCACTTTTTTTTTTAAAAGGACCCCATTTGCCACATGTCACATTTGCATCGAGCAGCCCGCCTCAATCAACCTTTACATCTTCCCAGCTAATGCCATTGAAGTTAGCCTTATCTCAGTTTTGGATTTAACTTGTGTGCCAATCCCATCTTTCTCCATAATTATGCTAAAGTTAATAGAATTAAGACCACTGGTCCCAAAGTGCTCTCTCAGTGACATTTCAGTCACTTGCCCAGCCTCATTTTGCAAGTCTTAATTATTCTGCAAAAACTGCACACTTCTCCTTGCAAAGTTCAGAGAAGCTGCACCAAGAAAATACACTGTGCTCCAACTATGATTTAATTGGTAGTCCCTACCCTCTTACTTTTAAATTAGTCTGGAGTCTCGTACAGGCAGATTTTGTCTCCAATCTGACAAAGTTTTGCATAACACTCCAGCAGTTTTGTCATCACAATCACTTATTTTAATTAATTGCTTGATTGAAATTCCTCAGCTATCCTGTTGAGGTAAGAACACTGGTGTCCCGACCCCAGGATCTTCAGGTCAGGAAAGTAAACCCAATGACCCTTCACTTGAGATTATATCAGCTTTGTGCACTCCATCTACAACACCACGGTATGCTATGGGGTCACTAAGCAGTTAGTACATTTTTGTCTGGTGTCCACATTTACCCTGGTCTCTCCATGGAAAATCTTTGTAAGTATCAACACTGCAACTGACCTGATTTTTATCCATGATTTACAGTGGTAATTTTTGTTTTATCTTTAGCTTATAATGGTTATATGAAAACTTGTGAATTTGAAAATTACTGTCCACTTTAAAATGTATAGCATGTTTGCCTTCTGGGCTGGGCATCACATCTGGCCAAATGTTAATGGCTAGCTCTTTTCATGGACGTTTTCAACCTCTCACTTCTGCAGTTTGGGGTTCCCATCTGGTTTGAAAGGGCATCTATTTTACCGATGCTCAAGAGGAGCATGGTGAGTAGTCTCAATGACTAATGATCTGGAAGCATTTAGACCCACTGTCATGAAATACTTCAGGAGGATGGTTATGGAATGAATCACCTCCTACCACAACTGATTTGGCTTCACTTCAATTTGCCTATCGTCACAGCCGATCCACTGCAGATGCTATCTTACGGGCCCTTTACCCTGCTCTGGACCATTTAGGTAACAGAAACAAATATATAAGGCTGTTGTTCATCAACTACAATTTGATATTCAACATATTCAATTCTACAAACTCAACGCCGAGCTTTGAGACTCTGGCCTTTGTACATCGATTTGCAACTGGATCATTGACATCCTCATCAAACCACAATTGGTGTAGATCAGTAACAACATCTCGCCACTGACCATCATCACAGGTGCTTTACACCTTTACACCTATGATTGTGTGACTAAACAGAGCCATCAATAAATTAACCAACTACATCACTGGGTGATGCTGAGTTAGCATATAATAGAGAGCTAGAGCAATTGGCTGAGCGATGCAACAGCAACAACCTCTTGCTCAACACCAACAAAACCAAGCCAACTAATTAATTACTTCTGAAAGGAGACCATGTGCTTGTTTTCATTGGTGGATTGGCATGAAGCAAATTAACTGTTTCAAATTCCTGGGCATTAACATCACAGATGATGGTGTCCTGGGCCCAGAACATAGATGTAATCATGAAAAAGGCGGACCAATAGCTCTACCTTGAAATTTAAAGAGATTTGGCATGTCACCGAATACTCTCACAAATATCTACAGATGCACCATAGAAAATATTCTGCTATGAAGCAACCAGTTTTGTTACAGCAATTATAATAGACAGGAATACAAGAGGCTGCAGAAAGTGTTGGACTCTGCTTAGTCCTTCATGGGCACAGGCCTCCCCACTATCAAATGTCCTACACAAGGCCAAGAAGGAGGCATCCATCTATACAAGGCCAAGAAGGAGGCATCCATCATCAAGGATCTCCTTCATCCTGGCCATGCCCTCTTCTCACTGCTGCCATTGGCATGAGGTACAGAAGCCTGAAGTCCCACACCACCAGGTTCGGGGACAGCTGCTTTCTTATAACCATTGAGTTCTTGAACTGACCCAAATCATGCCATACGGAATACTATAGAGCACCTCCTACACTACCATGGACTTTTTTTTTAATTGTGTTTGCACTAATGTCTTTGCACAGTTTTTTATTTTCACTGCCTGGTAGAATTTGTGTATTCATATAATGTGTTTGTGTGGTGGCTGAGTCTATGTGCATGTGATACTGTTGCAAGTTAGTTTTTCATTGTACTTGTGCATAAGACAAACTCCATTTGACTTGACTTAATGTTACCATATTTAGCGCTGAGATTTCCTTCAAGTGCTGTGTTGTGCCTCTGGATTAAAGGATTCTGACAGTGTTTAAATATGTGATCTGTGAAAATAATGACTTGAATCAGAAACACTAGCCAATGAAGGAAGGTTAACCACCCATTGACAGAACAATATGCCGCACGCTTGTCTGAATACCATTGAATGTAAGCCTGGTTTTTAGAATCTGCTAATTTATATAGAAAGACTGGCCTGTCACATATACACATAGAAAACTCAACCATGGTCCTCGTGTAGTGTCTGATAGTCCAAATGGATGTGAGACGCCTTTCGTAATGAGCTTCTAAGGTCAGTCATAACAGTTCAAATTGTCCAGGGTTGGGTATATGTCTTGGCTTTTACTAGGCCCCATCAGATTATTTGAACATAAAATCTTAAAGAGGTGCATGTGAATTGTCTCAATTTTATCAATGAGAAACTGAATAAAGTGAGACAATAATGGGAATAAAAAGCAGTTCAGATAGCATCCGTGGTGAATCTTTTGGGGGGTTTAGAAACCTGGAAATATAGAAAAATAGGTACAGGAGTAGGCCATTCGGCCCTTCGATCATGATAATCTAAAATCAGTACCCCGTTCCTGTTTTTTCCCCATATCTCTTGATTCCTTTAGCCCTATGAGCTAAATCTAACTCTCTTGAAAGGATCCAGTGAATTGGCCACCACTGCCTTCTGTGGTAGAGAATTCCACAGATTCACAACCCTCTGGGTGTAAAGGTGTTACCTCATCTCAGTGCTAAATGGCCTACCCTTATTCTTAAACTGTGACCCCTGGTTCTGGAGTCCCCCAACATCGGGAAATTTTCCTGCATCTAGCCAGTCCAATCCTTTAAGAATTTTATATGTTTCTATAAGATTCACTCTCTTCTAAATTCCAGTGATACAAGCCCAGTCGAACCATTCTTTCATCACCATTCTGATCATCAGTTTGGAAATCTGAAAAGGCGTGAACTGATTTTTTTAGTCAACAATGTGTTGCCAGTCCTATAGAACATGTCTTGCATTTGTTTTTATTTATAATTTCTATCACTTGGATTACATTACATTTGTTAAGGAGAATGAAGGTAGTGTTAGTAACATGAATGGAACTTATTTGAGAGAATCTGTACACATTTGCACGTTAGATCCGCTTCATGTCAGCATTGTTGAGCATTTCTTACTGGGATCACTTTCCAATTTCTTTTTTGAAATCTTTTTTTGGTTTGTTGTTGAGAACTGTATAATACTTCCTTTAGCAGTGCAGTGCTTGCAGTAACATATCCAAATTCCTCCAGCAATATAATTTAATATCAATTATTAAACTGCTTGCACCATTTCTGAAAGTATTTGCTGATCAAATAAACCATTTCATGATGAGGTATCAGCAGGCACCTTGAATATCTGTACCATCACCTCTGGCACCATTTTTATTCACTGTCATTGAGATCTGGGCACATTTCCAGAGAGCTATCTTATTTTTCATGTTTCATTTTATAACTTCACCATCACTTGACCACAGTGATAACTATAACTTGGTGTATAGAACTCTATTTTCTGAGTCAAATATAATTTTATCGTGTTGAGGGATTCCAACTTGTATTACTGGATCAGTAGTCCAAATTTGGATACTAATCTAACAACAACCTCCATGTTGCCGTACATTCCGTTTCCTCATGTCCCGCTGGGTGTGTTATATAATGTAATTATTGGACTGTGGCTATTTATCAAAGGAAAGCAAATATTTAGAAAAACAATCACTAAAACACCGAAGAACATTCATAAACAGGAGACCAATTGTTAAGGTTTTAAACAAGAATTATGTACAAGCGTAATAATGGAAATGGGGAAGAGGATGAAGAATAGGGTACTGGCCAGTATGACTAATGGAGAAGTTTTCTCAATGGGAGTGGATCATCAGAAAGGGTGAAGGAGATCCCAGGCTGGACTTTGATCATGCAGCTCAAGGAGTGGAAGTTGTTTTAAAAGGTATATTTTGCGCTAGTGGAATGGGCTGAGTTAGAAACTGCCCTTTAAACTCTATTTTGGAAATGGCAGCAGACAATGCCAGACGCATACAAAATGAGAAACCCAAGTTTTTTAACCATTGGCTGTCATTGGTGCGGGATGTAACTTATAATAATGCACTGGCCGCACATTTTTTGACCCCTCATTTCCTGATGAACACTTGTTATTTGCCTCTCGCTTACATCTCCAGTTACATAAATTGCATCACCAGTTAAATATTTTTACAGTGGTTATTTGTGTATTTATTCAGCAAGAATGGCGGAGGATGATGCCAAAGGCATTACTTTGAATTCGGATCAGTATTAGATGAATGCATCATCAAAACAGACCCTCAAGCCCAACTTGCCCACATCGACCAACATGTCTCATCTACACCAATTCCACTTGTCTGTGTTTGGCCCCTATCCCTCTAAACCTATCCCATTCGTGTACCTGTGTAAATGTTTCTTAAACGTTGTGATAGTATCTGCCTCAACTATCTCCTCCGGCAGCTCGTTTCACACACTTGGGCACTTTTCTCGGTAACACAAAGGATGGAATCAGATTCCTATTAAAGCTTTCCCATTTACATTAAAGCTATGTCCTCTGGTTCTCATTTTCCCCTACTCCAGATAATAGACTTGTGCATTTACTTTGTCTATTCCTCTCAATCTTGTACACCTCTAAGGCGGTTGTTCAGTGAGTTACCTAAAATTGGAGAATTCAATGCAGAGCTGTGTAGATGCAGTGTACACCATATCTGCAGTTTAGATCTATTCAAGGCAATGGAAATGAAGTAATATGCAACTGTATTGCATACGATATGATAAAATATGATAGGACTTTATTTATCCCATGAGGGAAATTGATCTGCCAACAGTCATAAAACACAAGATACACAAAACATGAAATTAAAGTGATGTGTGGAAAGGATTAGGGATGTGCAAAGATTGGGGGGGGGGGGGGTCAGGCTACCCCATGACCGAAGGGAGAGGAGTTGTACAGTTTGATAGCTATAGGGAAGAAGGATCTCCAGTGGCATTCTGTACTGCATCTTGGTCGAATCAGTCTGTACTGAAGGTACTCCTCAGGTTGACCAGTGTATCATGGAGGGGGTGAGCTGTATTGTCCAAGCTCCAGAGTTTGAGGAACATCCTCCCCTCTAATAGCAATCCCATGAATCCAACTCCGCCACCAGGGCGGAACCAGCCTTCCTGATGAATTTTTTAAACCTGTTGGCATCTGCGGCCTTCACCCTGCTGCCCCAGCACATGACAGCGAAGAAGATGGCACTGGCTACCACCAATTGGTAGAACATTTGTAGCAATTCTACTGCAGATGTTGAAGGAGCTAAGCCTTCTCAAAAAGTACAGTTGGCTCTGTCTCTTGTACAGGGCCTCAACATTCCTGCTTACTGTCCAGGTACACTCCCAGGTGTTTGTACTCCTTGGTAAACTCCATTGATGGAGATAGGGGACAGGTTGTTCCTTTCCTCCTAAATTCCACCACTAACTTCTTAATCTTGTCGGTGTTGAGCTGCAGGTGATTCAGCCCACACCACTCAACAAAGTCCTTGACTAAACCTCTGTATTCAGCTTCCCTCCCCTCACTGATGTAGCCCACAATTGCAGTGTCATCCGAAAACTTCTGCAAGTGGCAGGAGTCTGAGTTATATCTGAAGTTTGAGATGTAGATGGTGAACAGGAAGGGAGAGAGGACCATCTCTGTGTTGCCCCTGTGTTGCTTCTACCATGTCTGAGACACAATTCTGTTGCCTGACATATTGTGATCATCCAGTCAGGTAGTTGGTGATCCACCCCCATCTTCGTCAGTTTGCTCCCTTGCAGTGCCGGCCGGTTGTTGTTAAAAACACTGAAGAAGTCAAAAAACATGACTCCCGGCTTATCCAGATGACCATAGGAATGATGGAGCAGATGGACGATGGCGCCTTCAAACCCCATCTTTGTTTGGTAAGTGAACTGCAGGGGGCCCTGGTAGTCCATGTTAAGACTGTTTCTGTGCTTCCCATTGATAAGAATTGAACTGAAAATTACAAGAGGCTTTTCCTATATTATTTTGTGTTACCATTTGTGTGTGTGTGTGTGGAATCAGCTTACAATGTGTTATCCCAACACTGCCTATACAGGAATATAATTTTATTCTAATTGCAATTATTTGAAGCAGTACTGTACTTCCTGGCATTTTATCAAAAATCAAATTGTCCATTCTTTCCATCCAAGGTCTCAACCTGTTTAGTACAGGATGACATGAGTGAAGACTTCACATGTACTGCCCTCGGTTCTTAGGGTGCAATATGTTCTTCATTCTTTTTTGCACTAGAGGCACTGCTTGTAGTAGGTCAGTGGCAACAGCAGAAAAAGCAATACTATAGCATTGGGAAAGCCCATCAATTAAAAAATAAATGTAACATAATCAACATATACAGTGCATTCAGAATGTATTCTGAACCCTTCACTTTTTCCACATTTTGTTACGTCAAAGCCCTATTTTAAAATGGATTAAATTTTTTTTTTTTAATCATCAATCTACACACATTACCCTAGAATGAAGATGCAAAAACAGGTGTTTCAAAATTTTTACAAAGTAATTTAAAAGAAATAACTGAAATATCACATTTACATAAGTATTCAGATCCTTTGCTATGACACTCAAAATTGAGCTTAGGTTCATCCTGTTTCAATTGATTATCCTTGAAATGTTTCCACAACTTGTTTGGAGTCCACCAGTGGTAAATTAAATTGATTGGACATAATTTGGAAAGGCACACACCTGTCTATATAAGGTCCCACAGCTGACAGTGCATGTCACAGCAAAAACCAAGCCATGAAGATGAAAGAATTGTCCGTAGACCTCTGAGAGACCTCCGTAGACCTCAGGATTGTGTCGAGACACAGATCTGGGGAAGGGTATAAAACAATTTCTGCAGCATTGCAGGTCCCGAAGAGCACAGTGGCCACCGTCAATCTTTAATGGAAGAGGTTAGGAACCCCCAAGGACTCTTCATAGAGTTAGCCGCCCAACCAAACTGGGCAATGAGGGAAGAAGGGCCTTGGTCAGGTAGATGACCAAGAACCCGATGGTCACTCTGACAGAGCTCCAGAGTTCCATAAGATGTGAGAACCTTCCAGAAGGACAACTATATCTGTGGCACTCCACCAATCAGGCCTTTATGGCAGACTGGCCAGATGGAACCCACTCCTCAGTAGAGGGCACATGACAGCCCACTTGGAATTTGCCAAAAGGCACCTAAAGGACTCTCAAACCACGAGAAGCAAGATTCTCTTTTCTGATTAAACCAAGATTGAACTCTTTGGCCTGAATGCCAAGCGCCACTTCTTGGGGAAACCAGGCACCACTCATCACTTGGCCAATACCATACCAACGGTGAAGCATGGTGGTGGCAGCATCATGCTGTGGGGATGTTTTTCAGTGGCAGGAACTGGGAGACTAGTCAGGATCGAGGGAAAGATGAACGGAGCAAAGTACAGAGAGATTCTCAATGAAAACCTGCTCCAGAGTGTTCTGGACCTCAGACTGCGTCGGAGGTTCATCTTTCAAAAGGACAATGACCCTAAGCACACAGCCAAGACGATGCAGGAGTGGCTTTGTGACAAGTCTGTGAATATCCTTTAGTGGCCCAGCCAGAGCCCGGACTTGAACCCGATCGAATGTCTCTGGAGGGACCTGAAAAAAGCTGTGCATCGACGCTCCCCATCCAACCTGACAGAGCTTGAGATTATCTGCAGAGAAGAATGGGAGAAATTACTCAAATACAGGTGTGCCAAGCTTGGAGCATCATACCCAAGAAAACTTTAGACTGTAATCACTGCCAAAGGTGCCTCAACAAAGAACAGAGTAAAGGGTCTGAGTACTTATGTAAATGTGATATTTCAGTTATTTTTAATTACTTTGCAAAAAATTCTAACCACCTGTTTTTGCTTTATTATGGGGTATTGTGTGTAGATTGATGATAAAAAAAAGAATGTAATCCATTTTAGAATAAGGCTGTACCATAACAAAATGTGGAAAAGGTGAAGGTGTCTGAATACTTTCTAAATGCACTGTATAGATATGACTATATTGAGTACATTTATTTCCAGTCCATATGGTGGCCTCATCTTCAATGGAAAACCAAATAAAGCAAGGAACAATCGTTTTTCACAATTCCACAATATGGACCCATTGATAGCCATGAATCAATACAAAGTAGGGATACATTAATTCTCAGTATTTTGATTGAAAAAGGAGAAAAGAGTAAAATATTTTTCAGCTATACCTTTCGACACTTTAAAATTCCCCGAAGAGCTTTTCAACCAATTAAATATTTCTCAAGTGTATTTGCTGTTTTGTTTAGTCTGGAGTTTTGGTTTAGAGATACAGCATGGAAATGGGCCTTTCAGCCCACTGAGTCCATGTCAACTAACAATCTCCCACACATTAATTCTATCTTACACATGAGGAACAATTTACAGAAGACCACTAACCTACAAACCTGTACGTCTTTGGAATGTGGGAGGAAACTGGAGCACCCAAACTGCATCACACAAACCAACCTCCCTTCTATTTACTCCATTTATACCTCACTCTGCCTCGGCAAGGCCAGCAGCATAATCAAGGATGAATCACACCCTGTTAACTCCCTCTTCCCTCTCCCATCAGGCAAAAGTTATAGAAGTGTGAAAACACACACCTACAGATTCAGGGACAGTTTCTTCCCAGTTGTTATCAGGCAACTGAATCATCCTACCACAATCAGAGACCATTGTTGAACTACTATTTACCTCATTGGTGACCCTCAGATTATCCTTGATTGGACTTTGCTGGCTTTACCTTGCACTAAACATTATTCCCTTATCATGCATTTATACACTGTAAATGGCTCGATTGTAATCATGTTTTGTCTTTCTGCTGACTGATTAGCACACAACAAAAACTTTTCACTGGACCTCGGTACACGTGACAATAAACTAAATTTAACTAAACGGAACTATAATATAAAAGAGGATAGCAAAAATGCCTTCAGGTATATATATGACTGGATAGCATGCAACAAAACCATTTCACTGTACCTTGATGCATGTGATATTAAACTGAAACTAATTAACTAAACTAACACCCAGAGGTAACCCATGTAGTCACTGGGAGAACGTACAAACTCTATCCAGACAGCACTTGTAGTCGGGATCAAATCCAGATCTCTAGCTGTAAGGCTGCCACTCCACAACCGTGCCACTTCCTTTGATTTATCTATGTTTAAAAATATTAACATATATTATATTCAAATGGAGGTGATATGGCAATTGTATAATAAACTAAACTATTTTGTCCTATTCACTAGTTTATCTTTTGTTTTACATTCAACAGGTGATAATGCAAGCATTGCTTTGTGCAGTATTTGGTTCAGAAAGAAAGTGAACTCTAAAAGATGAATTACAGTAAAGTAGCAAAGGTTTCTTTCTCACTGTCCCTTCAACTACAGTCATCTAATTGGATTGACATTTGATCTTTGGATTTGGATTGTAGAATTGTTTAATCGGCGATGTGTGAAGGTAAATGCTTTTGGAGGGGATCACTCGTGCATCGATAATATTATTTAGTGGTGGAGAAATGTGCACAAAGGTCCACAATCTCATTCTGTGCATTTATTTTTAGATGATAATTGGAACTGAAAGCCTTTGCTTATCTCCAGCCCATCCTTCCTCCCCTCCATCACCACCAGCTTGTGCATTTCCCTGAGGTTATTAATACAATTTACATTTTAGCAAAAATAAAGGAATAACGTCAGTCATTTTTGCATCCTAAAAGTTATTGGCTGGCAGGCAACCAAAAAAAAGTCTGTACATGTGTCTGTAGCGTGTGTCTGTAATATGCGTCTAGTGTGTGTCATAAGGACAGAATGGATAAAAGTAGAATTAGGCCATTTGGCCCATCAAGTCTACTCCACCATTCAGTCATGGCTGATCAATTTCTCCCTCCAAACTCCATTCAACTGCCTTCTCCCCATAACCTCTGACATCTAAATTCATCTATTTCTGCCTTAAAAATATCCGCTGACAGCCTCCACAGCCATTTGTGGCGAAGAATTCCATAGATTCAACATCCTCTGTCTGAAGAAATTTCTCCTCATTGCCATCCTAAAAGAGCGTCCTTTAATCCTGAGGTGATGACCTCTAATCCTACACTCTCCCACTAATGGAAACACCCTCTCCACTTCCAAGTGTGTGTGTGTGTAGAGTGTAGTGTGTCTGTAGTTTGTCTGTAGTGTGTGTCTGCAGAGAGAGAGAGAGAGAGAGAGAGAGAGAGAGAGAGTGTGTGTGTGTGAGAGTGTGTGTGTGTGTGTGTGTGTGTGTGTGTGTGTCCGTAGTGTGTGTGTCTGTGGTGTCTGTACTGTGTGTGTAGCTGCAGAGAGTGTGTGTGTGTGTGTGTGTCTGTAGTGTTTGTGTCTGTAGTCTGTGTCTGTAGTGTGTGTCTAGTGCATGTCTGCAATGTGTGTGTGTAATTATGTTCTCTGCAGCTTACCCCCTTAGTCTAGTTCAGTAACACACTGAGTCAAGTACTGGATCAACTAATTCTTTATTCTCATTAACACAAACAAACTGCCTATATGATACCTAACCAACACCGCAGGTGCGATCCTTCTCTCTACTCATCCAAACCCTTCAGCCTTGTGCGAATAGACACCTCCAGACAGTCAGCACAGTCCCAGGTGCACTTCCAGAAGATCGACTCCGATCCATGTGGTGTTCCCTCTTTTATACTGTATCGGACACGTGGCGCGAAAATATATTGGGGGGGGCAACTCCTACAAGCCAATCACAAATAAAGATCATATAATACATGTATTGACAGTTCCCGAACACGATGACAAAATACCCCATTATATTGTTTCCACAGAAGGTTCTAGTTGGAAGACAGTTCACCAAGGTAAAGAAACATTTCCCCAGGTAGTATAAACAATTTTAGCAAGGCTCAATACTTTAACAAATCCCAAAATAACAGCACAAACACTCTGCAACACAATTAACAATACTTTACAACACCCCATTCTGTAGCCAATCCTGATCATGCATTTGCCACGCAGCTCAGCCCTTTCGGCAAAACCCTCATAAATATTAACAATAGAGAGGACATTTGGACATCACCTTGTACTTAACTTCCTCCCAGGGTCCAGACACCCTGGAGCCATGAGACTCATGGCCCTGCAGTTTTTCACAGAAAGAGAACAAGCCGGCTTTGCAAATGCAGAGATTCTCCATTTTGTGACATATTTATTTGCCAATATTATCATGTGTGTGTCTGTAGTGTGTGTGTGTGAGTGTGTAGTGTATGTGTTCTGTGCCTGTAGTGTGTGTGTGTGTGTGTCTGTAATGTGTGTGTGAGTCTGTAATGTATGTGTTCTGTGCCTGTAGTCTGTGTGTGTGGGTCTGTAGTGTGTGTGTGTGAGTCTGTAGTGTATGTGTTCTGTGCCTGTAGTGTGTGTGTGTCTGTAGTGTGTGTGTGTGAGTCTGTAGTGTATGTGTTCTGTGTCTGTAGTGTGTGTGTGTGTCTGTACTGTGTGTGTGTGTCGTGTGTCTGTTGTGTATGTGTATGGAGGGGAGGGAGGAGAGAGAGAATAGGCCACCTGGTACTGTGCAATACTCCAGAACACCCCCATGCCCTCCCACTACCACCATGCCATAATCATTATCTGTCTCGTTTGAATACAGCAAATTTAAGCATTAATATTATATTTGAAAATGGATTCCCCTTAGTGAACCTTCTGGATATAAAAATGACACTGAAATGAACCACATTAGAGATGAAATTTCAAAAATTATTGGGCTGAAAAATTGAGCCCAATAATGGATGGGAGAGTGTAATTACAAAGAACATTAGTGGGTAATAATTTGGGATCAAAATACAAAAAAAAATGTATGTGTAAAATGCCTAATGGCAGTGTGCCTAATTGAAGCCTAGACAGCATGTAAATTACTTTGGTTACAGATGCTGTGCTATTACAGAGTACAGCTTGTCGGTCTGTCCAGCTCTAACAAATTATATGTGGCTGAAGATGTTTGTACTTGTAAATAGCAAACAGTAACAGATTGACAGCTGTGGATCAACATTGACCAATTGTGTCTAATGGACAGTAGAGGAATATGTGTTATAAAAACAAGTTACAGTTTTATACTTTTTTTTAAACTTGCAAGGACACTAATTTGTCATAAGTGCAGTTCTGCTGCAGTATGCATTGTTAAATTTGCCCACCACATGAATGGCTAGAAATTGTTTACGGACATGTCACTAGACTAATGCATTATTGCAGTACAGAATTAATAGCTCGCCAATTTATGGAGTTAGGATTTTCGAACTAATGGGCCTGTCCCACTTAGGCGACTGCAGGAGACTATGCAGTCGCCGTAAATTTTTCAACATGTTTCATTAACAATTTGGCATCGAATGTTGGGGTAACTTGAGAGATGACTAGTGGTGAGCAATGGTATGCTTCAGAGAAACAGGAGTATTTATCCAAGGACATCATAGCTTTAAGGCGAGTGAGGCTAAAGATTAAAGGAGATGTATGGGGCAAGTGGGAGGGGCTAAAGTTTAAAGGATACACAGTATGCAGGGCAAGTTTGTTTATACAGAGGGTGACAAGTGAACATGCTGCCGGCGGGTGCAGGTTGAAGCAGATATGATAGAGGCATTTAAGAACCTTTTGGATAGGAATATGAATATGCTGGGACATGGATTACGTGCAGACAGATAAGAATTGGTTCAGCACAGATATTGTGGGTCAAAGGGCCTGTTGTTGTCATCATCATCATCATCATCATCATCATCATCATCATCATCATCATTCTCATGATCGTTGAAAACATCAACAGGCACAGTGCCTTACAATGCTATGTACGACAGTGATCACAACTTCTAATGAAGTGTGGATGGTCGTTGGCTCGCTAGGAGCTCATCCGCCCTTTGACAGGTCTTGTTTTTGGTCCTGCTGGAGCTCCAGGTGGGGGAGACGGTTTAGTCGCCAACTATCCGACCATGGAACAGGTAGCATGGGATTACATGGTACCCGTGGCGGTGGGAACTCCCCCTGACCTGACTGTTGTCGTGATGTTCATATTCTATTTTCTCAGACATGAGTTTAAGTCCCATGAATTAAAAACATATGGACTACGCATTTGTAGTAAAAACCTATCTGGCTCATTAATACACTTCAGGGGCAAATCTACCATTCTTACCCAAAGTGGCCAATAAGTGATCAAAGCTTCCAAGTTGGTGGATTCGGTATTACCTTCTGGGATACCTCAACTCATCACTGTTTTCAAGTTTCAATCAGGAATGGATGAAGATGCTGACCTGGCCATCAATGTCCAGTGGGCAAATAAATGAGATAAAAAACAGGTGATTATTGGATCTCTGAGTCCAAATATTACAATGCCATATCTGAATGTTAGGTCCAACCATTACAATGCCATGTCTGAATGTTGGGTCCACACATTACAATGCCATGTCTGAATTTTGGGTCCGCACATTACAATGCCATGTCTGAATGTTGGGTCCACACATTACAATGGCCATGTCTGAATGTTGGGTCCGCACATTACAATGCCAGATCTGAATGTTGGGTCCACACATTACAATGCCATGTCTGAATGTTGGGTCCACACATTACAATGCCATGTCTGAATGTTGGGTCCACACATTACAATGCCATGTCTGAATGTTGGGTCCACACATTACAATGCCATGTCTGAATGTTGGGTCCACACATTACAATGCCATGTCTGAATGTTGGGTCGACTGGGAGTCGCTCGATCGAGGATGGGCTACATGGGAGCCGGAGGACATGCTGCCAGGAACACAGGTGGACCCGCCATGGAAGGACCTCCATGGGGGGGAGGGGGTGGTGGAAGAACAAAGGAGGATCCGGTAAATCAGAACCGCCATGTGGGGAGGATGGAACAAAGAAGGACCTGGCATGGGGGGACACGCTTGAGGGAGCGAAGGGTAGGTTTGGCGAACAAAGGAGAGAATCTGTGGAATTCTCTGCCTCGGAAGGCAGTGAAGGCCAATCCTCTGGATGCTGTAAAGATCTTTAGAGTTCTTAAAGATAGCGGAGTCAGGGGATATGGGGAGAAGGCAGGAACAGGGTACTGAATGTGGATGATTAGCCGTAATCACATTGAATGGCAGTGCTGGCTCGAAGGGGCGAATGACCTACTTTTGCACCTATTGTCTATTGTCTATTGACCTGGTGTGGGATACTTTGTATCATTGTCAGAGCCCTTTATGTAGCAACTCTTTGCATACCTTGGGTATGCAAAACAAATAATCAAAGAAACAAATAAAGTATTAATTCATTCATTCATCAAGTAATAGCTCCATGAATATCACATTGGATATTGAAGATGATACAAAGCTAGGTGTCAAAGAAACAGAGAATCTGAAGGGCTTAGACAGGTTGAGATAGTAGGGAAATTAAATTTAGCAAGCAAAGGGTGGAGTCATGTACGTTTGGTGTAGACCACTTTCTAAATGGGAAGAGAATCAGAGGTATAAACGGACTCGGTCGGTGGGGGCGCTGCAAGCCGGCGCCCTGTCAGCAGCATGTCTGGTTTTTTCAACTTTTTTTGTTTTTTTAGTACGTTTTAAAGTATGTTTTTTGTGTTTCTCTGTGTATATTGTGTGTGGGGGGTGAGGGGGAAACCGTTTTGGTCGCCTCCACGGAGAGGCAACTTTTTTCAGGTCGCCTCCCCCGTGGTCTAACAACAAGGATCGGCGCGGCCTTTCCCGGAGACGCGGCCTTTCCCGGAGACGCGCCCGGGGCTTCAGCGGCGGGCGCAGCGTTGACTCTTGGCATGGAGTGGGCTCTGGACTCTGGTCCCGACCACGGGGAAAATGGAGGAGGACTGGCCAAATTTTGTGCCTTCCACCACAGTGATGAATGCTGTGGTGGATGTTTGTGTTAAATTTTTATTATGTATTGTGTGTTCTTTATCATTGTTACGCTGCTGACAAATTCATTTAACTTGCACTTTATGTGCAATGTGACGAATAAAACTGATTGTATTGTATTGTTGATTGTACTTTGGAGTGCTAGTGCAGGATAAGGTTCATTTGCAGGTTGAATCAGTAGTAAGAAAGGAAAATGCAATATTAGCATTTATTTCAAGAGGGCTAGCATATAAAAACATGGATGTAATGCTGAGGCTTTATAAAGCAATGGTCAGACTGCATGTGGAGTATTGTGAGCAGTTTATACTCACCTGAGAAGGGATGTGCTGACATTGAAGAGGTCTAGAGGAATTTTACGAGAATGATCCTGGGGGTGATTAGGTTAACGTATGATGAGCATTAGATGGCTCTGCACCTGTACTCGCTGGAGATTAGGATGAGGGGCGACCTCATTGAAACTTACTGAATAATGAAAGGCAAGAAAAGAGTTAATATGGAGAGGATTTTTCCACTAGTTGGAGAGTCTAAGACCAGAGGGAACAGCATCAGATTAAAAGGATATTTCTTTATGAAGGAGATCTGATATTTCTTTAGCCAGAAGATGGTGAATCTATGGAATTCATTGCCACAGATCACTGTGGAGGCCAAGTCTTTGGGTGTTTTAAAGCTGAGATTGACAGGTTCTTGGGTAGTAATGGTGTCCAATGTTATGGGGAGAAGGCAGGACAATGGTGTTGAGAGGGAAAGATTTGTTAGCCATAATTGAATGGCAGAGTAGACTCGATGGGCTGAATGGCCTGATTATGCTCCTATGATGTGAACTTATGAACATTATGCCACAAATGGGATAAAATGCCAAATAAATGAATCTTGTACTTCATCTCTCTAACATCTTCTCTTTAGTTATTGAAGCCATGCAATACCATGTCCTTTGAATGTTCTACTGTTCCTGATCTGTATGGATGGGACTTCCAATGTTATACTTCCTAATTCAAAATGCTTGTATATCTTGGACATTTACCTTGCAATTCATTAATTACTTTCTCAACAAATACTTGTGCAATTCCCCAACACTACGAGGCTGCTATATTCTCCTCTTCAGGGTATTCATTAAATGTTATAAATTATATTTCCTTTCAGTCTCTTTTAATCTTTTATAACCACTTGTGTGTCTTAAAATTAGATCAGTGCTGTTTATTTTTAGCAGCGCTGTTGAAAATGTATTTGGGAGTAAGACATCATAACAGATGTTTCTGGTGCATTTGTGTCACTCCAGAAAGATGTACTTACAACAAATGCAAGGATTGAAAATCATTAATCAGACCGAAATGAAACGTGATAATGATCCCATTTTTTTCTCTGGTAGGCAGACTTACTAGTGGTCAGAGCTTGTGCCCCAGCTTTTCAAAATCCTAATCAATAATTTGGCTGAGGGTAGGAAATATTATATTTCCAATTTTGCTGATGATGCAGAATTAAACAGGATTATGAGGAGGATGAGGGCTTCAAAGGCATATAGGCAAGCAAAGTGCATCAGTGAAGACAGCAGGAGAAAATAAAGTTTAAACAAAAACAAGGTCACCCACTGCGCTGCAGAAAAAAGAAAAGTATAGTTTCAGATTGGGAAATGTTTATGTTCAGAGACTGAGGTGGACTTCTACACAAGTCATTGAAAGGTAATATGTAGGTTGAAGTGTCAGGCCAAGTGTGTCTAATTGTAATCTGTACTGGGAAGGAAACTATGAAATCCTTACATGCTGCATCTTAACAGGCCTTTGAACATAATAACTCAAATACGTAATGCATCCAAGACAAAATCCACAGCGGATGAGTTAGGGTCGTGCATTGTGGTTCAGGAGTCGGACGGTTGCTGGGAAGAATCTGTTCTTCAACTTGGAAGTCACGCTTCTTGGGCTTCTGTAGCTTCTTCCTGATTGTAGCAGTAAAGTGAAAATGATTGATTAAATACTTTATTGTCACTTGTGACAAGTTATAGTGAAATTCTTTGCTTGCATACCTTGCATACCTACAGTCGCCAGGTAAAGAGCACTTACAAAGTTACAATGTGTCATGTGCCAAGTCTTCCTTTGTTCTTGGCTCTATTCGATGGTGGGTCCTGCTGTGGGGCTCCGCCGCATCCCATGTGCATTTGGCTGTCTCCGTTCTGAGCCTCCGACGCAGCCAAATGAGCTCCGGGCGGGTTTAGCCGTCCAGCGCACCTTTGGGGCCTTGAGATTGCTGCGCCTTGATAAAAGCCTCTGGCCGCATTACCAGTCTGCAGCAATGGCCTGGTGGGAAGGCTATGCAGGCTGGGTGAGGTTAATTATGCAGGCCCTTGCCTGAGAATTAACTACAATGGTTCTTGAGTTGATGGGGCCCTATCCATATAAATGTCCTATCCATATACCTGTTGAATGTTTCTCAAATGTTGTTACTATACCTGCCTCAACTTCCTCCTCTGGCAGCTTATTCCACATACACACCATTCTCTGGGTGGAAAACAATGTTCCTCAGATTCTTTAACCCTCACACCATAAAAATATGATCCCTTGATTCCCCTACCCTTGGAAAAAGATGCTGAATTTGTTAATCCTGGCTAAATTGGAGAGGCTCGGACTTCAAAATGGGGTAAAAGCTTCAGGGCTGTTGGGAGATTTGGTCAATTGAAATAGCTCTCTGCAGAGCTGGGACAAGCTGCAAAGAGGTGCCTGTGTGTCTAGAGCTTAGATACAATTTGCAAGCAAAGAATGAGAATCTTTGCCAGCCCTGTCAACTAGGTGCAAAATGGATTGGATGGCTGCAAACCAGACATACACCTTGTAAATAATTGTAAATAATGTTGCAGAGTTTGGCTTTGCCGAGTGATGATTGGATGAGGTATTGAGCCTTGTCTGGGTTTCCTGTAGATATGGGTAAATGTTTCTAAGCTGGCTTCCTTACGAAATCTGATTTGAATACAATGTGTTGAGCTGTTGTATTATTGGGTTTGGGGAATGTCTGTAATGTATGGGGTTAATCGATATCTGTAATTGGGTTATTAAGAGACAACCTCATGTGGTTCGGCCCCTCGAGGTCCCAGGCCATATAAAAGTCCATGAGGTTCAGCGTTGATCTTCTGGGAGAGCGCTTGGGACTGCATGAACTTCTGGAGCGTCTCTGTCTGAGCGAGGCCTAGAGGACTTGAACAGGCAGATACGAGGATCTAACCCGCGGTGGGATAGGTACAGATAGTTGAACTGTAATTCACTTTGGATAAAATAATATTTAGTTGTTTCTAGTGCTTGATTCAGTGTTTTTACTGAAACTAGACTGGGGTGAAGCTTAGAAACGAGCAATTTACATTGGGGTCTCATCCCAGACCTCAAAAGACCCCCAAACACAGGTTTGCAATCATGGGTGTGGAGCTGTTTCGATCGTGAGTGCAGAAATCGAGCCAATGGTGCGGTTTTCGCATTGATTTTCGGCAGTTCAGACGGAGTGGGTCGATCATTCATAGGCTTGGGAAAGGGTCTAATCGAGATCATTAGAACAGAGTCTAGCAAGCATGGGGGAGTGGTTAGCATGCCTTTGGGTTAGGGGCCCATAAAACCAGTGTGGGGTTAGAGGCCCATAAAACCAAGGTGGGGTTAGAGGCCCTGCTGGGATGGGGTTAGAGGCCCAAAACTTTGATCATAGTTGGCAGACTGCAGCTGCCTTAATGCGCTTCATCGGGCGAGGAGTGGCCCAGGGTTAGATTTGGTATCCAAATTGGTAAGGTATTAAAATAAAGCCTTCGATCGGATCGTTGCCGGGAGCGCGAATTGAAAAGGCGCGCTCTGAAAATCGGCATCGATAACTCACAGCGCGAAGCGGCTAGGCACTGGATCCTCGGTACCCAGCAGAGAGGAGTGTCTGTGTGTAGGTATCTGAGTCTCTCCCTGAAGTGACGGACGAAGAGCCTCGATAAGGTACTGGGCTTGGATGGACAGAGTATAGATTGGCCGGAATACTCCAGTACATTCAAGAATTCAACTGGGCAATTTCAGTTGATTCGAGAGCCCGCGTAGTAAGGGAGATACGCACTAAAATTAGGAGATCGAGTTTGAGTCTATATTTGCAAAGCCAAATTTTCAATTACTGAATTTCATATTGAAGTTCTGCCAGTAACTACGCGGGCTATATACAGGAATCCGAATTCCTGTATATAGAACTTCAAAGTTGGTGCATGTCCGTGGTCGATTCTGAATAGCGACTGATCAGCAGTGAACAGTGAATAGACCCTCTGGTCTATTGTTGATTAGTACCTGATAGCCAAGAGTATCTGAGAGACGGGAACATGCTTACTTCACAAAAAGTTATCCGAATAGCGAAGGGTACCCCTGTCGAAACTAGTGAGGAGGGACAATGGTCCCCCTATAGAAGTTCAGTCCTAGCAGAGGGATAGTAACATTCGGGAGGAAAAGTAATCATTTAAGGAATAGTACTCCTCAGCAAAGAGTATCCTAGGAAGGGGAAAATCTTTGGTATCAGAGGGAGAGATTCACTGCGTGATGCGGCATCGAGATCGAGTGTTCGTGAATTGTGCGCTAGTGCTTTAAATCATTTTGTAAATTGTAAAAATCTAGCTTTTCTTATTGTCATAGGGTCCGGATTTGGTAAATATTCAATGTATGTAAATAAACTTAAAGTATATAAAGAATTAAAAGTTAAGATTTAGATCGTGTTAAGTCCGTGGACCGTCATTTGTGTTGCTGCTTGTGCGAGTGTTTATGGATTTAGAAGCTTGATGTAAGAGTGTGTTTGAGTTAAATATTTGTATTTGTTTAAGATCGTTTTGTAATAATCTGAATCGCGGTGGTTCAATCAGGGATTGTACTCCTTCGATCGCTGCATCGGGGAAGGAGTCATTCCGCTGATTGATTGCACCACGAGGAAGATTTCTTAGAGTGCGTGATTTATAATAAACAAATGTTTGTAATTTGTGCCTGATGGTGATAGGGAGCATGTTATCCTGCTTGTGGATGGTGTTACTTATGTGTCTGAAGATCATTTTTGGATGTTTTGATTGAGGATTAAATGAGTGCGGGAGTGTGTTTGATTGTGTTTGGATGGGCTTGATTGTTACCCTGGAGTACTCTGACTCTTGAGTGACTGTGGATTGAGAAAGTTATAACGTTGAAAGGGTGTGGAATTGTGGGCGATAGAAGAAGAATTTTAATAAGAGAATAGGATTGGTGGAATGAAAGAGTAACGAGTTGCAAGGCTGCGATCATTTTGAACCATTAGCATTGTCGAGGTGCGAGCTTGGTAAATTTAGGGATAAAAAGAAAGGATTTAAAAATTCTGTTTCAGGTGTTATGAAGCATGGGGAATAATGTAGTAGAGATGTAACAGAAGAGGAAAGGAGCTCATTGCAACTAATGTGTAATGAGATTCCTTACAAGGCAGAGAAATTAAGAAATTTATCAGGAGCATTAAATAAGAAATTTGGAAATAAGCTGTGGCCGTCGGGGGAATTAGAACAGTAAGAGGGATAAAATACATAGAATGGATCATTTGGCAGCATAATAATAATGAAGGGATAAAGGAATTAATCGGGTTATGGAGAAAATATTTAGAGGATCGGAAGACGAATTAGGAGGCTAAGAGAATGGCTAGATGGGAAAAAGTGATCGCTAAACTTGGATTAGAACTAAAAAAAGGTAAAGAAGATTTTCAGAAAGTAGACTTTCAGAAGGCCTTTGATAAGGTCCCGCAAAGGAGACTGGTGACTAAAATTAGAGCACATGGTATTGGGGGTAAGGTGTTGACGTGGATAGAAAATTGGTTGGCAGACAGGAAGCAAAGTGTAGGAGTGAACAGGTCCTTTTCAAAATGGCAGGCAGTGGTGAGTGGAGTGCCGCAAGGCTCGGTGTTGGGGTCACAACTGTTTACCATATCTATTAATGATTTGGAAGAGGGAATTAGGAGCAATACTAGCAAGTTTGCGGATGACACAAAGCTGGGCGGCAGTGTGAACTGTGAAGAGGATGTTAGGAGGTTGCAGGGTGACCTGGACAGGTTGAGTGAGTGGGCAGATGCATGGCAGATGCAATATTATATAAATAAATGTGAGGTTATCCATTTTGGCGGCAAAAACAATGGGGCAGATTATTATCTCAATGGGGTTAGGTTAGGTAAGGGGGAGGTACAGCAAGTCCTGGGTGTCCTTGTACACAGAAGGCATACACAGATAGAGCTCTAGGGGCTAGTGGAATCAAGGGATATGGGGAGAAGGCAGGCACGGGTTATTGATTCGGGCTGATCAGCCATGATCACAATGAATTGTGATGCTGGCTTGATGGGCTGAATGGCCTCCTCCTGCACCTATTTTCTATGTTTCTAGATCAACCTCCAGGTCTACGACCTCCAGTGGTAAGGACAGGAGTGGAGATGAAGAGAAACACTCTGAACAAGGGAAAGGTGGATCTTCAGGAAGAAAAGTAGTCCCTGTAAAACTAAAGATTAGGGATCCGATGGTTAGTGCTGACTTTGATGGGGAAGAAGATGAGTATTTAGAAGAGTGGACAAATGTTAATGCCAGCGGAATGTTCATAGCTCCCACCATGTTTTTGTTGCGTTTCCCAGGCTTCACCAAGTATGACTTGTTTCTGTAATAAATATTTTAGGTCTGCAGAATCTATAACAACTCCTGCAGATTCTACATCTGAACAGGTTCTACCAACAGCAGATACTGAAGTACCAGATCAATCGATCCTATCCACGTTATCATTGATAGATCGTCCAGTGGCTTATGGCACCCAGAGTAGAACGAAAAAGTTAACTCCGGTGTTTAAAGAAAAGAAAGGTATTTTAGATATAGTGCAACCGCCAGAGTGTTTCTGTGAGCCACAACCTAAACAGATTACTCGAGTAGAAAGGAATTAATCCCTGTGCCATGGAAGCCCCATGAAATAATGGCAGAACTAAACAGAATCCCCGATAAGAAGAAGTCACCTGCTGCTTTTATAGAGTTATTGCGAACCACAATGCGTGTATATCACGCAGATTCCCAGGATTTGTGGGAGACCATACAACAGATAATTACTCCAGATGAGAATACCAATTTTCTAGTAGCCCTAGAACACACGACTTATGAAACATTGGCAAATGCAGTAATGATGACAGTGCAAGAGAAGAGGATGTTTTAACGGCCCTTACAAAAGACGTTTCAGAAACCAGGCAATTTAAGTCGAGTTCTGGAAATAAAACCAGAGAAGGGTGAAGGAGCAGACGCATTTCTAGACCAATTTTCAAAATTATATATGGACCAATCAGGTGACTTAGATGATCAGAATGGAGCAAGTTCCCCTCAATATTGTGCCATCCTACTGAATTGTCTCCCCACTAAAGTAGCGGAGTTAATTAAAGCTGATAATAGGAACTGGTCTGAGAACCGAGCCAGTCAGATAGCCAGAGCTGTGAGATATTATTGGAAGGAGGGTATGAACCATGAATATTATTCTGTAACTAGGAGAGAAAGTGAAGACACAGCAAAGGAAGAATTACCAAAATCTAACTCTGAACCATGGATTCCCAGAGTACCAGCAAATGATGGATTGGGAGAAATTAGAGTCCCATATTATTCAGATTATTATCACCGCTACACTTCCAATTTAGAACGCATTCCAATGTAACCCAGGGGTAGAATAAGACCAACAATATTGCCTAATCAATGCTATACTTGTGGGGGAATGGTACATTGGAGTCGGGCCTGATCAACAAAGGAAAGAATGAAAGAGAGGGGTCAAAGGGATTTCCAGGATTATGAAGAATTTAGAGATCCTAGAGAATATAGACACATCCGAAATCCAAGGAATTATGGGAGGTCCTTTAATTCAAGAGACTACTGGGACCCAAGAAACCAGAGAGAGAGATGGCCCGAATGTCAGGAACTGAGAAGTCACACACCGTTTACTCAAGCTAACCCATTTTCTCAGTCCTGACTCACCAACCCGCCCTGGACTTGTGGGCGTGGAGACATGACCCCTACTCTAGATTTCCCTCAAGTAATTTACCAAAATGAACAAATTGGATGTACTATTGTAGTAAAAACTGAAAATATTATGGAAGAAAATTATAAACCATCTTATGCTACCCCAGAAAACCCCTCAGAGCAAAGAAGATTGTAAATCAAGGAGCTTGTTTCAACTGCACCCAATCAGGTCACTGGAGCAGGGAGTGTCCAGCGAGAAGGCAGAACATAGCAGGATTGAAGAAAAAACCAAGGGGCGATAAAGAAAGTAAAAAAAGGAACATAGTAGCTAGCGTGAGAACGGATGGCAACTAAGAATTGGAATGGCACTAGGGAGATAAGAAACAAACTTACCATGCAGAAGGAATGGGAGTGGGGAAAGAAGATATTGAATTAATGTGTTGCTGGGTTTGTGCCTGCAGGACAGTATATTGATGAGAGACTATCTGGGGAGTGAGGTAAAATAATGCACAGAGCCCTTAAGATCGGGAAGAAAACAGCAAAAGGTAATGTAGCTCCCCAGAAACAGGTGACCAGCAGGAAGAACTGATAGTGTCCTGCCCCTTTAAGACATTTGGGAGGGCCAGCAGGGAGAGCAATATGCTCCTCAGTGTCCCCACTCCCTAGTAATTGAAACTACCATCAGAAAGGAAGAAGAAAAGGACCTACCCTAGTGCCCAACTGATATGATCTAGCTATAGGAGAAAGAAAAGGAAGGAGAACAAAGGACACTTTAATCATCTTCAAAAGAAATAACACTGACAACTTGTGACGACTATTGGTATAGCTCCTCTTTTGAGTTGGATCTGAATTTAAAAAAAGGAATTACTATGTGGTTCGGGGCAAAATACTCACTTTGTGCCAAAACCTATTTATAAGTGAATTAATTTAAAAAGGGCTTAAGGAAGCCGGTCTTGAAATTGTTAGAGAATTGACTGTTAATTTGGCATTCTTCTTATGTCTCACCCATAGGAGGATAGTCGAAGATAGGACTGGACTATTTAGTTACTATCAAGGAAGGGACAAACCCTAGCAGATATCAGGAATTAACACATACCATGGAAACGTAAGGTGGTGGTATAAAATGATGAGGTAGACTGAAAATGTATGTTCCCCTCGAAAGATCAATACTAACCATCTAGAAGAGTTACTTAGAGATAGGAAGAGTTAGTACAAGCAAGAAGCCCATGACTAAGAACAAAGCCAATAGAGTAAAAGTGAGAATCCCTAGACAGAGTACGAAGCCAACATATTAAGGAGCCAACATATTAGATAATCAACATAGTAACGAGTTACCATAGTGAGGAGTGCATAATTAAATAAGAAGAGCTACTGGAGGAAAGACTTAGTAAACTTTAGGGGGAAACTTGAATCGTATTGAGAATAGCAGAGCCGATGCATATTTACCCGATGGATTTGAATTGTTTAACCCTTGATGGTAAAGCGGCTTCTATTATCAAGGTGGAAAGAAATTAGAAACATAGAAACATAGAACATAGAAATTTGGTGCAGGAGTAGGCCATTCGGCCCTTCGAGCCTGCACCGCCATTCAATATGATCATGGCTGATCATCCAACTCAGTATCCCGTACCTGCCTTCTCTCCATACCCCCTGATCCCCTTAGCCACAAGGGCCACATCTAACTCCCTCTTAAATATAGCCAATCAACTGGCCTCAACTACCCTCTGTGGCAGAGAGTTCCAGAGATTCATCACTCTCTGCGTGAAAAAAGTTCTTCTCATCTCGGTTTTAAAGGATTTCCCCCTTATCCTTAAGATGTGACCCCTTGTCCTGGACTTCCCCAACATCGGGAACAATCTTCCTGCATCTAGCCTGTCCAACCCCTTAAGAATTTTGTAAGTTTCTATAAGATCCCCTCTCAATCTTCTAAATTCTAGAGAGTATAAACCAAGTCTATCCAGTCTTTCCTCATAAGACAGTCCTGACATCCCAGGAATCAGTCTGGTGAACCGTCTCTGCACTCCCTCTATGGCAATAATGTCCTTCCTCAGATTTGGAGACCAAAACTGTACGCAATACTCCAGGTGTGGTCTCACCAAGACCCTGTACAACTGCAGTAGAACCTCCCTGCTCCTATACTCAAATCCTTTTGCCATGAAAGCTAACATACCATTCGCTTTCTTTACTGCCTGCTGCACCTGCATGCCTACCTTCAATGACTGGTGTACCATGACACCCAGGTCTCGCTGCATCTCCCCCTTTCCCAATCGGCCACCATTTAGATAATAGTCTGCTTTCCCGTTTTTGCCACCAAAATGGATAACCTCACATTTATCCACATTATACTGCATCTGCCAAACATTTGCCCACTCACCCAGCCTATCCAAGTCACCTTGCAGTCTCCTAGCATCCTCCTCACAGCTAACACTGCCCCCCAGCTTAGTGTCATCCGCAAACTTGGAGATATTGCCTTCAATTCCCTCATCCAGATCAATAATATATATTGTAAATAGCTGGGGTCCCAGTACTGAGCCTTGGGGTACCCCACTAGTCACTGCCTGCCATTGTGAAAAGGACCCGTTTACTCCTACTCTTTGCTTCCTGTTTGCCAGCCAGTTCTCTATCCACATCAATACTGAACCCCCAATGCCTTGTGCTTTAAGTTTGTATACTAATCTCTTATGTGGGACCTTGTCGAAAGCCTTCTGGAAGTCCAGATACACCACATCCACTGGTTCTCCCCTATCCACGCTACTAGTTACATCCTCGAAAAATTCTATAAGATTCGTCAGACATGATTTACCTTTCGTAAATCCATGCTGACTTTGTCCAATGATTACACCACTTTCAAAATGTGCTGCTATCCCATCTTTAATAACTGACTCTAGCAGTTTCCCCACTACCGATGTTAGACTAACTGGTCTGTAATTCCCCATTTTCTCTCTCCCTCTCTTCTTAAAAAGTGGGGTTACGTTTGCTACCCGCCAATCTTCAGGAACTACTCCAGAATCTAAAGAGTTTTGAAAGATTATTACTAATGCATCCACTATTTCTGGAGCTACTTCCTTAAGTACTCTGGGATGCAGCCTATCTGGCCCTGGGGATTATTCGGCCTTTAATCCATTCAATTTACCCAACACCACTTCCCGGCTAACCTGGATTTCACTCAATTCCTCCAACTCCTTTGACCCGCGGTCCCCTGCTATTTCCGGCAAATTATTTATGTCTTCCTTAGTGAAGACGGAACCAAAGTAGTTATTCAATTGGTCCGCCATATCCTTGTTCCCCATGATCAACTCCCTGTTTCTGACTGCAAAGGACCTACATTTGTTTTAACTAATCTCTTTCTTTTCACATATCTATAAAAACTTTTGCAGTCAGTTTTTATGTTCCCTGCCAGTTTTCTTTCATAATCTATTTTCCCTTTCCTAATTAAGCCCTTTGTCCTCCTCTGCTGGTCTTTGAATTTCTCCCAGTCCTCCGGTATGCTGCTTTTTCTGGCTAATTTGTACGCATCATCCTTCGCTTTGATACTATCCCTGATTTCCCTTGTTATCCATGGATGTACTGCCTTCCCTGATTTATTCTTTTGCCAAACTGGGATGAACAATTTTTGTAGTTCATCCATGCAGTCTTTAAATGTCTTCCATTGCATATCTACCGTCAACCCTTTTAGAATTAATTGCTAGTCAATCTTGGCCAATTCACGTCTCATACCCTCAAAGTTACCTTTCTTTAAGTTCAGAACCATTGTTTCTGAATTAACAATGTCACTCTCCATCCTAATGAAGAACTTAACCATATTATGGTCACTCTTGCCCAAGGGGGCACGTACAACAAGATTGCTAACTAACCCTTCCTCATTACTCAATACCCAGTCTAAAATAGCCTGCTCTCTCGTTGGTTCCTCTACATGTTGATTTAGATAACTATCCTGCATACATTCCAAGAAATCCTCTTCCTCAGCACCCCTGCCAATTTGATTCACCCAATCTATATGTAGATTGAAGTCGCCCATTATAACTGTTTTGCCTTTGTCGCACGCATTTCTAATTTCCTGTTTGAAATTGTACCTGAATTTCACATTCTTGATTAAATTTAGGATAAAATTGATAGCAAAGGAAATTGATTGTTTAAATTTGAACAGCTGGAAATTCCACAGGAATTGGATTTGTATTATCGGCTTATTTACATAAATAATTGTATTATTGGAATTGTATGGAATTGTATTATCGGCTACAATGCTGTGGAATGAGAAGGATGAGACGGGCATTGAAATTTGAAATAGTAAATTGAAGGCGGAGACTGAATTTGGTTAAATTGGAACATTTATCATGGTTTGCTTTAAATTAGGGGCATTGGGCAGAACTCAGCTGAAATTTATATGATTACCCATCATCTGATATACATATCATAACATCGTTTGAGTATGAAAAAGGCTAATTAATGTAGATCCTAGAATAATAAAGAGTATATTAGGGATTGGAATAGGAATAGGGAATATAATAGGTTCAAATAGGGATAGTATTGCAAATGTATGGGAGAGCATGAGTGCATGATGGTAACTTGCTTTGTCCCAACTGTAATTTCAAGGTTTTAGGTTAGACTGTGGAAGGTGATGGAAGACTGGGCAGCAACACGGATGGAGGGAATTCGCGCCCATGAAAACTCAGGAGGTGAAGATTCCTCAGACAGAACTTGTGAAGTTATGCCCATGAAAACTCGGGACAAGATTCTGGGAAGAAACATCATCATCTTTTGTTGCTGATAGATGGAAAATGTAAAGCACACTTATCTATATCTGGTTAGCTGATTGATCTATTTTAGTTATCATAAATAATGGGTTATCATATATGATAAAAATGGAAGGAATATTAATCCTGACTAAATTGGAGAGGCTAGTACTTTAAAATGGGGTAAAAGCTTCAGGGCTGCTGGGAGATTTGGTCAATTGGAATTGCTCTCTGCAGAGCTGGGACAAGCTGCGAAGAGGTGTCTGTGTGTCTAGAGCTTAGATACAATTTGCAAGCAAAGACTGAGAACATCTGACAGCCCTGTGAATTAGGTGCAAAATGCATAAAATGGATTGGATGGCTGCAAACCAGACATACACCTTGTAAATAGTTGTAAATAATGTTGCAGAGTTCGACTTTGCCGAGTGTTGATTGGATGTGGTATTGAACCTTGTCTGGGTTTCCTGTAGATCAGGGTAAATATTTCTAAGTTGGCTTCCTTATGAAGTCCGTTTCGAATACAATGTATTGAGCTTTTGTATTATTGAGTTAGGGGAATGTCTGTTATGTATGGGGTTAATCAATATCTGTAATTGGGTCATTAAGAGACCACCCCCACGTGGTTCGGCCCCTCAAGGCCCCGGGACATATAAAAGTCCGCTACCACGAGGTTCAGCATCGATCTTCTGGGAGAGCGCTTGGGACTGTGGGAACTTCTGGAGTGTCTCTGTCTGAGTGAGGCCTAGAGGGCTTGAATAGGCAGATATGAGGATCAAACCCGTGGTGGGATAGGTACAGTAGTTGAACTGTAATGCGCTTTTTAAAAAATAAAATGTAGTTGTTTCAGGTGCTTGATTCAGTGTTTTAATTGTAACTAGACTGGGGGGAAGCTAGAAATTAGCAATTTACAAATTCACCCTTTTAATTTGTGATTTTATACACCTCTAAGGTCAATGCTTGGCCACCTGATCTCCTAGAAATTAAACTCTATCCTGTCAACCTGCCACTAAAGTTCAGGCCTTCGAGTCCAGGTAACATCCTTGTAAATCTTCTCTGCACTCTTTCCTTTAATGACATTGTTCCTTTACAAGGGTGATCTAAACTGAACACAATCCTTCCCAATATGACCTCACCACATCTTGTACAATTGTAACCTAACATTCCAACTTCTATATTCAATTCCCTGACTGATGAAAGTCAATGCTTCAAAAGCCGCCACCACTCTATCTACCTGTAACACCACTTTTGGGGAGCTACGTACTTGTTCTCAGCCATTGTGCTCCTCTGCAATTGTACTTGATGTAAAGAATTAAATAAAGTTAACTACAGGCGAAAATGTTATGCAGAAAATTTCAGAACTGTGCAGGTTTTTGTATCTTACTTGGGGGGGTTGTTAAGGTTTTGGCAGGAACAGAAGCAAAGATTGTACCCTAATTGTATCCTGTCCTTAACCTTTATTATCACATGACAGTATGTAATTAGAAAGGGAACATGTGATTAGAACCTTTCTCATTGTAAACCATTAATTTTGAGAGACTCCAGCATATAATAATGAGTTATGATTGCCTCAGCCTCTTTACTTGTCTATGTAATTATAATCCTCAAGTCAACTTGCACGTGCAGTAAATTTGACTTCAAATCATAGGCACTACAGTTACCATGAAAATTACATTATTTGTGGATTTGTAAAATATTTTGGGCCTTTGATTTTGCTCTGTGTATCTTCCCATGAGTGTGTTATTATTGGCCATTTTGGATGTAATATTGATCAGAAATCAGAGGTGCAGGATTCAACAAAAGTTAGTTTGCAAGTATAAAAACAATCTGCTCCATGTATAAATATATAGTAAGCGCTTTATATGTAGGCAATAAGCACTACTGCAAGCATAAAAATAAGATACATAACATCAGGCCTGGCTGGAATAAGTATGTAGCTGAGTGCTGATGTCCGTGAAGCCACTAAATCATGGGCTATGGCAGGTAGACCCAGACAAGGGCCTGTGCTTGATTACAAGAGGCTCACTAATGCAAGTTATAAGTATGCTGTTCGCTTCATCTGTAAAAATGAGCAAGCCATGAGGGCTGATTCCATAGCTAAAATGCTGCTAAGTAACAATGCTACTGATTTTTGGATAGAGGTGAGAGTTCTTAACGACTGTAAAACATCTCTACCATGCACTGTAGATGGAATCTCCAGAACAGCTAATATCGCAGAGTTATGGCGACCACATTAGAGAATTCTATTCAGCTGTGTCCAAGGTGATTTGTATAAGGGTGGCCATGATAATGACATGGTAAATGGTAATGACAGTTCAATGGTGATGTATGTCCTTGAAGGTGGAATCTCAGGGTGGTAAAGAGCTTTTGGGCTAGCCTTTATAAATCAAGCTATGAAACAAGCTGTACAAGGCATTGGTGACAACAAAGCTGGAGTATGGGTACAATTTTAGATCGCCCAATTATTTCTGCTGAGTACAGATTTCTTAGAATGTTGCCAGTTTACTAAGAGGAGGTTGGCTCTTTCTCCTGGCAGAATTAAGGGGGGTTTTATAGAGGCTTTAAAATGATTCAGGGTTTTGTTACCAGACTCACATGTTGTCTGTTCTGTTAGTGCCCTTTCAGTGGTTAATGGACAAAGCTGGTAAAAAAAGTAGGCAGCATGAGAAAATGGAATGGTACAGGCCCATAGCTTTAGCCAGCATGGACTATCAAAAGTCCTAAGAAAGTTAATTCTGCTGGATATGGATTAAATGAGGTTTGCTATGAACAACTCCACAGATAGACCAATTTGCTGTGTTAAAGCTAAACTATTTGTGGCTTTATGATTCATGGTTTGTTGACTTGTGTATATATAGTGCCCCATTAAATGAAATTGTAAACAGATATAGAGGTAAAAACTCTTCAATCCTTATGTGCTTTATTGATGCTTCCAAAGTCTTTGATCGTGTTAATCATAGAAAGTTGTTTGTTAAATTGAGTCAAAGAGGGGTGCCTAATTACATTGTGAGAATTCTGGCTTACTGATATGCCCACCCCACAATGCAAGTAAAATTGGGCAATAGGGTCTCAGCCCCATTTGGGGTTAGCAATGGTGTGAGACAAGGGAGAATTTTGATCCCATTTCTTTTTAATCTCTATATTGATGATCTGTCCAAGCAATTGAAAGCCTGTAATACTGGGTGCATGATTGGTAATATTTTAGTGAACCATATTATGTATGCAGATGATCTTGTGGTCTTTAGTCCATCGAGCGCTGGTCTCCAGCAGCTCCTTACTATATGTTCTGTGTATGGTGTGGAACATGATATTAAATATAATGCTGGTAAGAGTGCTGTTATGATCTGTAGAACCAAAGAGGATAAATGTCTAAAATGTCCTGATTTTTAATTGTCTGATAATGATCTTAGTGTCTGTAATAAGGTAAAATATCTTGGATATATTATTACAGAACAAATGACAGATGATGAGGATATTTATAGGCGATGGCGTATGATGTATGCACAAGCAAACATTCTCTTACCCAAGTTTAGTGCGTGTACAAATGGAGTGAAGTGGTATCTGTTCATAGAATATTGTACACCACTCTATAGTGCACACCTATGGTCAAACTACAGAAAAGCAAGCTTACAGAGACTTAAAGTAGCTTACAATGATGCCAAGAGAATATTACTTAAGAGACCCAGATGGTGTAGTGCAAGTGAAATGTTTGTGGCTGCAGAAGTCAATGCTTTACAAACTGTCTTAAGAAATCTTATGCATAAATTTATTTGCCAGATTAATGATTCTGAAAATGAAATCATCTTGGTCTTATAGAAACATAGAAACATAGAAAATAGGTGCAAGAGGAGGCCATTCGGCCCTTCGAGCCAGCACCACGATTCATTGCGATCATGGCTGATCGTCCCCAATCAATAACCCGTGCCTGCCTTCTCCCCATGTCCCTTGATTCCACTACCCCCTAGAGCTCTGTTTAACTCTCTCTTAAACCCATCCAGTGATTTGGCCTCCACTGCCCTCTGTGACAGGGAATTCCACAAATTCACAACTCTCTGGGTGAAAACGTTTTTTCTCACCTCAGTCTTAAATGGCCTCCCCTTTATTCTAAGTCTGTGGCCCCTGGTTCTGGACTTGCCCAATATTGGGAGCATAGAAAACATAGACATAGACAATAGGTGCAGGAGTAGGCCATTCGTCCTTTCGAGCCTGCACCGCCATTCAATATGATCATGGCTGATCATCCAACTCAGTATCCTGTACCTGCCTTATCTCCATACCCCCTGATCCCTTTAACCACAAGGGCCACATCTAACTCCCTCTTAAATATAGCCAATGAACTGACCTCAACTACCTTCTGTGGCAGAGAATTCCACAGATTCACCACTCTCTGTGTGAAAAATGTTTTTCTCATCTCGGTCCCAAAAGACTTCCTCCTTATCCTTAAACTGTGACCCCTTGTAATGGACATCCCCAACATCGGTAACAATCTTCCTGCATCTAGCCTGCCCAAACCCTTAAGAATTTTGTAAGTTTCTATAAGATCCCCCCTCAAACATCTAAATTCTAGCGATTTTTTCTGCATCTAGTTTCTATAAGATATCCCCTCATCCTTCTAATCTCCACTGAATACAAGCCTAGTCTTTTCAATCTTTCCTCATATGACCATCCCGCCATCCCCGGGATCAGTCTTGTGAACCTACGCTGCACTGCCTCAATCACAAGGATGTCCTTCCTCAAATTAGGAACTGTACGCAATACTCCAGATGTGGTCTTACCAGAGCCCTATTCAACTGCAGAAGAACCTCTTTACTCCTATACTGAAATCCTCTTGTTATGAAGGCCAACATTCCATTAGCTTTCTTCACTGCCTGCTGTACCTGCATGCCAACTTTCAGTGTACAAGGACACCCAGGTCTCGCTGTACCTCCCCCTTACCTAACCTAACCCCATTGAGATAATAATCTGCCCCCTTGTTTTTGCCACAAAAGTGGATAACCTCACATTTATCTATATTTTACTACATCTGCCATGCATCTGCCCACTCACTCAACCTGTCCATGTCACCCTGCAACCACCTAACATCCTCTTCACAGTTCACATTGCCACCCAGCTTTGTGTCATCCGAAAACTTGCTAGTATTGCTCCTAATTCCCTCGTCCAAGTCATTAATTTACTGTATATGGTAAACAATTGCGGCTTGGTACTGCCGAGACAGGTTTATACCGAAGATAGACACAAAAAACTGTAGTAACTCAGCGGGTCAGGCAGCATCTCTGGAGAAAAGGAATGTGATATTTCGTGTCGGCGGCGGTAACAAGCTGTAGTGCAGGGCAATGATACTAGGTGCAGGGTGGCGGATGGTCGGAGCGAATTGCGTGCCCCGCACAGCAGCAGCTCCTCCTCCTCCTCATCCTCCTCCCGCACCCCGCCCGCCCTGATAGCGGCCGCTGCTGGCTACTCCGCCATATCCACTTTCAAAACAAACCCTCCCGCACGCTGAGGCTGGGAGGGAGGAAGGGGGAGGCCTTCTTTCGCCATCTGAGGCACCTGCGTGTGTGTCTCTCTCTCTCTCTCTCTCTCCACCCCTCTCTCTCTCTCTCTCTCTCTCTCTCTCTCCTCTCTCCCTCTCTCCCTCTCTCCCTCTCTCCCTCTCTCCCCCCTCTCTCCGTCTCTCCGTCTCTCTGTCTCTCCGTCCCTCCGTCCCTGTCTCTCTGTCTCTGCCTCGTAAAAAGAGTTGAGATACTGTCTTATAATTTTGCTGCATGTCATTGTGGTTTATATACTTCTTTATGTCTAGATTGGTGAATATGTTTAGTTTGTGACTTAATTTCAAGCAGAAATAATATGTGAATGCTTCATGGAGCATAATTCCGACTGGTAACTACGCACTTCATCCAGGCACATTATTGCACGCGTCATACAAGCCATCTTAATTGACCGCCTAAACTGTCATTTGGCAACCTAAAAAGCTGCCTAGGTTGCCCGGCTGGCAACAGGGGAAAAAAAATAAGTGAGAGCCCTGTGAGAGGGAAAGACAGATCAGCCACGATTTAATGGCAGAACAGACTTGATGGGCTGAATGGCCTAATTTTGCTCTGAGAACTTATGAATTCACCAAACTGCCATAAATAGTAATGATCCATGTGAAATGGGATTAGGGAAAAGATGGTACCCGGAAAACTGCAAGAACTCCGACGTTGTTCTTTAAATGGTGGCTGTGGAATTTTGTGCACACATCCACTGAGCATATACCTGTTTAATGTCCATGAACAGCAACCCTCCTAGCAATGCAGCATTCCCTCAGTGCGCCATTCAAAGTGTTGGCTTAGAATATGGAGCTGGAACTCAATGCTGATTTCAGACAAAGGCATGAGTGCTTTCACTTGGCCTTGACCTAAATAATTGGACAACTAGCCAAAAATCCTGAGTATATCCTTTCTTCAGGCACCTATGTAGCATAACAAGCATGAATCTTTACAAAGTTTAGTGAAGTGTTTGTTTTCTTTGCTAACATGGAGCCAAGAGGAACAAGAATGTTTCTCCTGGCTCCCCATTAGTTCTACTGGCCTCCAAGGCCTGGAGAAAACCTCTGACTGACAGTGCCTACATTGTGGTTAGGATTCTGTAAAGATAAATCACTGAAGAATAAACTCCTTTTTATCACTCCAGGCTGAATGTGTTGAAATCAGCAATGTGCTTTACCTTCCTTGTAGATCGAAGCTAATAACAGAATTGAACTGAGGTGTCTTCTCTCAAGTGTTTGAAAGAAGACAAGGGGGACCATGAGAAGGCAGCATTATTGATTGACCGGAGGTGGAAGAGGAATCACAGGCATTCCTGACCGTGCCAAATTTGGAGCAAAATGAGAAGGATCCTCTGAAATTGCACATTCTGCCTCTGTTACATAAGCCCTTGAGTAGAACATGTACTGAAAGCAGCACCAGTGCTGCTTTTATTATGGACAGGAGGATATATGAGCAAAATGCTCTGATCTGATCGAATAAGAAGCTTCGATTTGTCAATGTCGATATCAGACTCTATTGTCAGAATAGACTTTCCCGACATCCCAGCTGCTTCCCTCTGATAAAGGAGACTACAAAATATACACAGTGTTCTTAAGAACTGCTCACACATTATCTAAAATAGGTCTAGGTTTGTATTAGAATCATACAATCGGAATACAGTATAATGTAGGAAGAGGACGTTCAAACTCCTATGCTGATTCAATAGTAGAGCCATCATCTCAATTTTGCAATGCTGCCAATCTTACACTCCTGTTCTGTCCTCCAAAGCCTGTAATATTTTTTTGACTTTCAAATGTTTGCCCATGCCCCTTTCTAAAATATATTATTGAATCTGCGTCCTCCACCTTCCAAAGCTGGTATTTTGAACTCATCAGGTTTTTTAACAATATTCCCACACATCACCTCTGATCGTCTCTGGATAACCAATGAAAGTAATTTATTTTATTCACTGTATCTATACACTCTGCATCTTCAAGCATCTAACTTCCCCTAAATGTTCTTTCAGATTATGAAAAGTTTTGACCAGGTGAATGTGAAGAAGATTTTGTGAAAATATAAAGCTAGGTTTCACTGCTTAAAAATAAAGGCTTGCTCTTTTGAGACAGAGATACGGTCAAATAGTTTATCTCCGATGTAATAATAATAATAATAATAATAATAATAATAATAATAATAATAATAATAATAATAATAATACACTTTATTGTCATACAACAAAATTTCAGGTGCACTGCCCGAGCGGAGCTCCAACTTAACAGATAAATAATAAGGACAACGGCAACAACAAAAATGGCAGGAAAATGTCGTCAGAATGTGCAATATTTCACAGTATATGTTGTAACAGTACAAAATATTGGCTATGGGGGGGTGTGCGTTCAGTGCAGAACACTGTTCGTTAATTTTGTGGTGTGTGATTTGGTGGACCTGTAACGCTTTCCTGAGGGCCGAAGGGCAAACAAGTGATGTGCGGGATGAGATGAGTCCTTTAGGATGTGTGATGCCTTCCACAGGCAACAAGAGCTATAGATCTCTTCCAGGGCAGACAGATGTGTGTTGGTGATCTTCTGGGCTGTATTGATGACTCTCTGGAGAGCCTTCTTGTCAGCCGCAGAACTGTTGCCATAGCACACCTGGATGCCATGTGTCAGGACACTCTCTATGAAGGAGCAACGGTAGAATGACACTAGCAGCTGTTGTGGCAAGTTGACTTTCCTTTGGATGATCTTAGGAAGTCAGGGCAGGCAGATGTGTGTTGGTGATCTTCTTGTGACTCTCTGGAGAGCCTTCTTTACCACTGGGAGTGCATGTTAGTTGGCACTAGGCAAGTTGACTTTTCTGAATGATCTTAGGAAGTAAGGCCGTTGTTGTGCCTTCTTTACCAGGGAGTGCATGTTAGTTGGCCACCTAAGATCTGCTGAGATGTGGGTGCCCAGTAACCTGAAACTGGAGACTGTCCATGGTCACATATATATAACAATACGTCAAGTTCGCGAAGAGCTTAGAGGCTCTTCGCGAACTAGTAATGTTGATGATATAAAAAACTTTAAAAGGGTATTAGGTTGGACCATCCCCAGGTGATCGAAAAACAGGGTTTGGCTCATACAGGAGTAGATACTGATATATTTTTGAGACTCACTCCACCAGGGCACAACAATTTCCTCAGCAAGGGTTATAAAAAATTCATAATAACCCAAGGCCAGACCAGGGGTTTTGCCAACTTTACTTAGTTCAGTGGGTAGTTACCCCCGAATGAGAGGATTTACTATTATTTATTCATTATGAATGTTTCCCTCATCTATCATTGAAGCATCCGTGGTTGTGGTGACTCGTTTCTCACAGCATGAAATCACAGAGCTTTGAAATCTTCACGGAATCACTCACGTGACTCCGAAGTAAAATAGCAAGATTAAACGAGCTTACCAGTTTGAAGTTTGATCTTTATTTTATGAGGAGTTACGGTGAACGATTACGTGCCCTCCGCTCCCGGCCCTCATAATCGCAAAGATCATCTGGTAGTTCGAGTCTTCTGAGTCTTACTATGTTACTTCGACTGCTGTTATCTGTGATTTCACACCGCTGCTTTGAAGAATGATACACATGCGGCCAAGTGGGGCATCTTCACGTAATCGCTCACCGTAACTCCACATAAAATAAAGATAAAACTTCAAACTTGTAAGTTCTCGTTTAATCTCACTATTCTTAATGCAAAAGTAGTGGGCAGAAAAGCATGTCATGCGTGGTTTGAAGAGCAAAAACTTGTAGTTTACAATGCCAAAATTGAAAAGTTGAGGAAAAACAAGGTGTACAGAGTTGCTTATTGGTTACAATCTGAGGAGTATGATGATGCTACTGATTATGATATGTCAATGTACCAGCTAGCAACTGATCTTCTCCATAAAGACTTGGTCTATTGATAGAAATTTTAATTTATTTACCTATCTGTTATGGACTTACAGCATATAATACAATAATATTAAAGTTCTGATCTTGAGAATATCACATTTTTGAATTTTCAAGGCAGTCTGGGTGATTATTACTATTTCCGACACAACGGTCAATTGTGTAATTAGCTATAATTAGGTAACTAACTAATTATATGCTTTAATTTCAGGTCATCCAAGTAAGATGTTTTATATTTGTTTCAGAATGCTTCAATCTATAATAACTGAAAATGTCATTCAGTTATCTTAATTATTAAGAAAGTTATGGGCTTTTGACTGTCCTTGATCACAGCTTTTGTGTTAGGTCAATGGAAAAGCAATAGGGAACAAAATGTTGATTTCCGAGTGTGAAAATGGCCATAACATTTTTTAATACTGTAGATATGAAAGTGAATTAGGTACCAAATTAAAGTTCTTTTTATGCTTTATCTGATGAGATAAATTACAGGCTTGATTTTCAAAATCTCAAAATTTTGTAACGTTCCTATATGATAGATGAATTCATGTCTCCTAGAACTATGTCACAGCATTCAGGATCAAAGTACATGTGCTTGGTGTTGAGTGGGCCACACTGTTTGTTTGAATACCTGTCAACAGACACTCATAAGGGTTTTGGCCCAAAACTTTGCCTATTCCCTTCGCTCCATAGATGCTGCTGTACCCGCTGAGTTTCTCCAGCATTTTTATGTACCTCCAAACAATGAGTCTGAGCTCCATCACTGCAAGGAGCTTTTGGTATACAAGAAATTATTGAAGGATGTTCCAAATGTCTCCATGCAAAAAGTTAAATTAACATTTCCAACATCATAGAATATCCATGGGCCATTGCTGAGAAAATGGAGAAGCAGCATCTGGAATGGTACAGAGAGTCTCAAAACTCACCAGGAGTGCATGGAAAATCCAGCGAAAATGGTGGAAGGCACAAACATCTCCTATATTATCCACTAGCCACCCATTTAAGCATCTCTTGTCCCACCTGTGGTAGAGTCTGGAGCTCCCATAGATATTACATATGTCTGAACTGGAATGGGACCATTTCATCCTTGACCCTGAGATGAGCAATCTGTTATTCTATTTTATTGTTGTTGATTGGTTAATGTTTACCAAGCCATCCAGAACATATTTCCCTGTGACCCAGAAGGATGCCATTTGGTCCTTGAGTATATATTAAGAAATCCCAATTTTTCCACTAATTTTCACTCTCAGCTCTTTCTCCCACACGCTCCGCAGAACATCACGCAGATTCCACTACTCACCTGTACACTAGTGGCAATATACAGTGGCCAAATTAAGCTACCAATCCACATCTTTGTTATGTCGGAGGAAATGAGAGTACATGGTCAGAGAAAATGAGCTAACTCCATATAAATAGTACTGGCGGTCAGTTTACTGGAGTTGTGAAGCAACAGCTCTATCAGCTGTACCACTGCACCCCTCGTGTTTTTCCAAATACTGACCATGTGATCTTCTATAGTCACTTGAAAGAGAAGAAGTATCTTGGGTTTTACGTATGATCCAAAGGATGACCTTGCTGCCTGTGTGGTATTCCCTCAGTACAGGGCTCAACTATCAGCCTAGGTAGAAATATAGAAAAATAGGTGCAGGAATAGGCCATTAGTCCCTTCAAGCCAGCACCACCACTCAATAGGTTCATGGCTGATCATCTAAAATCAGTATACCCCATTCCTGCTTTTACCCATATCGCTTAATTCCTTTAGCTCTAAAAGCTAAATCTATCTCTCTCTTGAAAACATCCAGTGAATTGGCCTCTACTGCCTTTGGTGGCAGAGAATTTCACAACTATCTGGGTGAAGAAGTTTTTCCTCATCTTAGTCCTAAATTCTTCTTTCATGTGGCGTGCACAGCCTAAAATTGTTGGACAACTTGTTCTATTTGATCATCCGTTTGTGCACGTCGAGTTGATTGCATTAGTCGAAACAGGGCGGACCACGTGAATGTTGCAATCTTCCACCCCAGTCCTAAATGACCTACCCCTTATTCTTAAACAGTAACCTCTGGACTCCCCCGACTTCAGGAAAATTTTTCCTGCATTTAGCCTGTCCAATCCTTTAAGAATTGTATATGTTTCTATAAGAATCCCTCTCATCCTTCTAAATTCCAGTGAATGCAAGCCCAGTCGACCCATTCTTCCATCATATGTCAGTCTCGCCATCCCGGGAATTAACGTGGTGAACCTACGCTGCACTCCCTCAATAGCAATAATGTCCTTCCTCAAATTAAGAGACCAGAATTGCACATAATGCTCAACGTGCGGCCTCACAGGGCCCTGTACAACTGCAGTCGGACCTCCTTGCTCCTAAACTCAAATCCTCACGCAATGAAGGCCAGCTTTGTTTACTACCTGCTGTACCAGCCCGGCGTGAGGGCCTGAACATCGGGCCGCCTGGTGCGGCGACTGCGGGTGCTCGGAAGGCCCAGACCACGGATGAACATCTGGGAAGATCGGAGTGGAGGCTGGCTGGACTATGGTGCCTTCCTCACCTTGGTGCCATTGTGTTGTGTTGTGCCGTGGACTTTCTGTGTTTGTGCTTTTCTTTTATTTAATTCAATTCAATTTTATTTTTAATATGTTTTATTGTTTATTATTTATTATTTTTATGATACTGCCTGTAAGGAAAATTCATTTTGTTGTCTCTAATGGAGACAATGACAATAAATTTGAATACAATACAATACAAAACCTGCATGCTTACTTTCAGTGACTGATGTACAAGCACACCCAGATCTCGTTGCACCTCCCCTTTTCCTAATCTGACACCATTCAGATATTAATCTGCGTTCCTGTTCTTGCCACCAAAGTGGATAACTACACATTTATCCACATTATACTGCACCTGCATGCATCTGCCCACTCGCCCAACCTATCCAAGTCACCCTGCAGCCTCAGAGCATTCTCATCACAGCTCACACTGCCATCCAGCTTTGTGTCATCCGCAAACTTGGAGATATCACATTTAATTCCTTCATCTAAATCGTTAATATATATATTGTAAATAACTGGGATCCCAGCACTGAGCCTTGCGGCACCCCACTAGTCACTGCCTGCCATTCTGAAATGGTCCCGTCAATTCCTACTCTTAGCATCCTGTCTTCCAACCAGTTCTCAATCCATGTAATTACCCTACCCCTAATACTATGTGTTCTAATTTTGCACACTAATCTCTTGTGTAGGACCTTGTCGAAGGCTTTTTGAATTTCCTAATACACCACATCCACTTGCTCTCCCTTATCCATTCTATTTGTTACATCCTCAAAAAATTCCAGAAGATTAGTCAAGCATGATTTGCCCTTCATAAATCCATGCTGACTTTGGCCGATCCTGCCTGATTTCCAAATGCGCTGCTAGTGACAAGCATCTTCCCCACTACCGATGTAAGGTTAACTGGTCTAAAATTCCCCATTTTCTCTCTCCCTCCTTTCTTAAAAAGAGGAGTTACATCAGCTACCCTCCAGTCCACAGGAACTGATCCAGAGTTGAGAGAACATTGGAAAATGATCACCAATGCATCCACAATTTCTAGGGCCACTTCCTTGTGTACTCTGGGATGCAGACCATCAGGCCCTGGGAATTTATCTGCCTTCAGTCCCAACAGTTTACCAAACACCATTTCCTGACTAATGTGGATTCCCTTTAGTCCCTCCCTCCCACTAGATCCTCAGTCCCCAAGTATTTCTGGGAGATTGTTTGTGTCTTCCTTAGTGGGGTGGTGGAGGCTTTTGGGTCTCTTCCCTGTGCGGGTGACCCAGCCTTTTTCCTGTCGGGTCTCCGTTGTTGTTGGGGCCTGGCGCCATGGAGCGGCCTCCAACCGGAACAACCTGGGGGCCCCAGTTGCAGAGCCCCCGGACTTGCCATCGTGGGGCCACCCGGCTTCGGAGCGTGGAGAACTGTGGTGGCGCGCGGCTGTGACCGGCTCCGGAGCTCAGGGGCTCCAGCCGCAGGCCCGGTGGACGGTGACATCGGGAGCTCGCGGATCCCTGGTGGGAGGCTGCTTTTCAGAGCTCCCGCAATGGCAACTTCTCCCGCCCGAGTTGCAGGGTTGAAATTGACCTGCAGCAGGGCCTTACATCGCCCGGCGCGGCTTTAACGGCCGCGGGACTTGCTAGTGCCCGCCGGAGGCTCCAACATTAAGGCCTGGGGTGAGGCATTACATCGCCCAGCGTGGCCTTAATAGCAGCGGTACTTGCCATCGCCCGCCAGGGCTTTGGCATCGGGAGCGGAATGGAGCGTGGGGGAGAGACCGGACTTTGCCTTCCATCGCAATGAGGAGCGGATTCACTGTGATGGATGTTTGTGTGGATTATGTTGGTTGTGTGTCTTGGTTCTTTTCTTGTTGTGTGGTCTGCGGAAACCAAGTTTCGTCTGGGCTTCATTTGAGGTTCAAATGACATTAAATAAATTGTATTGTATTGTATTGAGAAGGATTGGCCAGGGTGCAACGATTATGCTTCTGGCTTTGCTGAGGCAGCGTGAAGTATAAATGGAGTCAATAGAGGGGAGGTTGGTTTGTGTGATGGTCTGGGCTGCGACCACAATTTGCTGCAATTTCTTCCTGTCTTGGATGGAGCAGTTCACAAACCAAGCTGCGATTCATTCTGATAAAATGCTTTCTATGGAGCACCTGCAGAAGTTGGTGAGAGTTGGGGACATGTTGGGGACATGCCAAACTTCCTAAAGCTTCTAAGGAAGTAGAGGCGTTGGTGTGCTTTCTGAAATTGCATGTCTTTCACTGGTCAACCCACGCAGTCAAAACAAGGAACTGCTGATGCTGGTTTACAAAAAAAAGATAAAAGAATGGAGTAAGTCAGCGAGACAGGCAATAAATCAATGAATTTTTATTTAACTCGCCTTTTGAGAGTGAAAGCAGGTCTGCCTGTTACTTCTAGATTTCTGCGTTTACTGTCACTCTGGGCATGGCTCTCCCATTACACAGCAATAGCCTCAGCTGCCCCCATATCTGTACAATTGGGTTCAATAAATATTATTTGTATTCTCATACCTTAACACAGTGCATATATTTGCATGCAAATTCTGTACAAGCTTCATTTCGGAATACAAGGTTGTTTGCATACTTGCTAATGATGATATTGAACTTAATGAAATTTGGAAAATGAAAGCCATGTGAGCTGAAACTCTTACTGAATTATTAAAATCATAGTTGAAATACATGGAAAATAATTTTCAAATGAAGTAATTCAGCTAACTTGTTTTACATACTGAGGGCTGCCAAATGAACTCACCTGCTGATTACGTTGGAGCTCCCATTGCATTGATGGAAAGAGTTGTTCAAGCAGTTGATTAAATAATACTTAGCATAGTTTGAATAGAATCTTGTGACCCTATGCAAACGTTTTTTATTTTTCTCTGGAAATTTGTGTGCCAATCATGCAAACAAAAACAACTTTGCTGCAGTTTAAATTCAGAAAACTATCCATCCTGCTGCAAAGGTGTATAAACAAAATCCCACCTAATTGGACCTCAAACTGGAAATAAAGTGGTCAGCAATTAAAAGGGCAAGGTTGTAAGGAATTAAGAAGCGAGGGAGAAACATCACCAATTCCTTCTCTCCAGAGATGCTGCCTGCACCGCTGAGTTACTCCAGCTTTTTGTGTCTATTTCTGGCCATAACAAGGGTATAATTGAGGACCTGGTGGAAAATGCAACCATTTGATGTTTAGGCTGCACTGATCAAATACAAAATAGCAGGATAAATCTTTCAATCCGAAGATAATGGCACTCAAAGAAGTGCAAGGTAAATGCCATTATTTCACTTGGCAAGGTAAAGCTTCTCAACTTCTGACTAATGCAATTGACAGCACAGACAATAAAACCAGTGGTTTGTCAATAGAGAATGACCTTACACTTTAGCCCTCAAGCTTTTTCAGCAGGATACAATCAAGCTCACAAATAAAAGAACTGCAGATAAAAGGAGATACAATAGAACTAAACAAACAGCCTGTCAGCCACAGATATACAAATTGAAAAATGCAAGAAATTCCAAGTTTAATTAGAATATTGTGGAAAAAAAAGAATTTTGGAGGGAAAATAAACACATTCTGGGGCAGTATTAATATTACAATCACAATATATAAGACACATTTCAATAGCAGCATTTTAAGGATGGTGGATATAAAACAAAAATCAGTGCAGTTGGTTTTCCATAACTGGCAGGGTTAGTATTGAAGATGTATCAGTCTGTGAACTGGAGAAACATAAACCATTGGACTGCTGTAACTCTACATTATTTGTTGAATAAAATACAGATTATATAGAGCTCTGGGAAGGATGATCCCAAGGGAGAACTGTAACCAACACATTGTATATAACAATAGACATATATTTTAATGAAAAATGCCTTTTAAAACAGCCTTGTATTTCTATGAACCCCCTGCATTATTTTGAGGACTTCATTTCAAACAAACGTAAGTGTAGAAATGGCAGCTGCCGTTCAACCTCATCAAGTGTAAGGTGTTGCATGTTGGGTGATCAAATGTAAGGGGAAAGTATACAGTTAGTGGCAGGACCCTTCCTAGTATTTTAGTTTTTTTATTTTAGTTTAGAGATACAGCACGGAAGCAGGACCTTCGGCCCGGCCGAGTCCACACCGACCAGCGATCCCCGCATACTAACACAATCCTACACACACTCGAGACAAGTTACATTTATACCAAGTCAATTTACCTACATACCTGTACGTCTTTGGAGTGTGAGAGGAAACCCACGCAGGTCACGGGAGAACGTACAAACTCCGTAGAGACATCTCAGGATCAAACCCAGGTCTCCGGTGCTGCAAGTGCTGTAAAGCAGCAACTCTACCGCTGTGCCACCTTGCCGAGGGATCTTGGGGTCAAAGTCCATAGCTCCCTCGAAGTGGGAACACAAGTAGATAGGATGATAAAGAAGGCAAATTATATGTTTGCCATCATTGGTCGAATATTAAGTATAAGAGTCAGGAAGTCATGTTACAGTTTTATAGGACTGTTAGGCCACGTTAGGATTATTGTATGCAGTTCTGATGGGCTCATTACAGGTAGGCTGTGGAAACACTGGTGAGGGTGTAGAAGCGGTTTACCTGAATGCTGCCTAGATTAGAGAATATTAGCTCTAAGAGTTTGGATAAACTTTGATTGTTTTCTCTGGAACATCTGAGGTTGAGGGGGTATCTGATATAAGTACAATATATACATTATGAGATGCATAGATAGGGTAGTTAGTTAGAACCTTTTACCCAAAGTTCAAATGGCAAAGACAAAGGAGCTGGCGTACTTTGTAACTTTGTCAGTGCCATAGGTGGCTGCTATTTGCATACCTTGGGTATGCAAGCAAACAATCTCACTGTGCCTTGTTACATGAGACAATAAAGTATTCTATTCCATTATAATTTCAGTTTATATAGCACACGTCATCTTCGAGTGATTAAATTCCGTTTTTAAAGTCCTTTTTCAATCACCCTATTATTCTTTTTCTTTAGTAATTTCCTTGTCTTCATGGATAATTTGACAATGTTCCACCCAAGGCTCAATTCTCAAGAGCAAATGACCAGAAGGCACAGAGAGGCTGCCAGGTGGGGATTAGCCTTGTTCTCTCACTTTGGGTTGCATGGCCCTCTGACACAGTTCAGATGAAGCAAGGACTCAGTAGAATAGGATGTCTGTTTATGTGACCATGGATGTCGAGGTTTTGAAATAGCCTCATGGAAATGTTGTGTTGCGTTCTTGGTTTACTGTGAAATCATGGTGTGTGTGCAGCTTAATATGTTGGAAACATGGAGAAAACTTGATGGTATGTTTTGGTTTATTCTTCTGCCCTTTCAGACTGCACAAAATGCAAGATATTTCAAACATGACCAAATATGTCATGAAGTGGCGACATGCTTATTTAAATATTTAAGAAAGAACTGCAGATGCTGGAAAAATCGAAGGTAGACAAAAAAGCTGGAGAAACTCAGTGGGTGAGGTAGCATCTATGGAGCGAAGGAATAGGTGACATTTCGGGTCGAGACCCTTCTTCACACTGATGTCGGGGGGGGGGCGGGAAAAAAAAAGGAAGATGCAGAGACAGAATCCGATCTTTCTGTCCTGGGCCTCCTCCATGGCCAGAGTGAGTCCCTCCACAAACTGGTGGAACAGAACCTCATATTTCGCTTGGGTAGTTTACATCCCAGCGGTATGAACATTGACTTCTCCAATTTCAGGTAGTCCTTGCTTTCTACTTCCTTCTCCTGCCCTTCCCAGCTCCCCCACTGCTTACTGTCTCCGCCTCTTCCTTTATTTTTCCCGCCCCCCCCGACATCAGTCTGAAGAAGGGTCTTGACCCGAAATGTCGCCTATTTCTTCGCTCCATAGATGCTGCCTCACGCGCTGAGTTCCTCCAGCTTTGTTGTCTACCTTTCCTTATTTAAATATATCACATTGCTTTCCTCTGTGAAAGGAGTGAAACTAGTTGAGCAATTAAAAACGGAAGCTTGGAAGTCATTTTGTGGCAGTGTTGCTTGTGTTGAATCTGGATGTTCAGCAAAGGTTGATGCAACACCATTCCTGGGCTCAATTAAGGTATCACTTGCTGACTTTTCAGTCATGATCAGTCATGGTCAACTTTTCAACAAATTATATAGGAATCAATTCAGTAGAGTGTAAATCTTCTGCAGTATTCTGCTGGGTCTATTGTCTATTGGGTCTCTTGCACTGCAGTCTCAATAATCTTTTGCCTGCAGTTATTACATTCCAAAAATTGTTGATCTCCACATGTCTTTCCAATATCCCATTTCTCATCTTTCCAACATTTTGGTGTCAGCACAATGACCTTATCATGGGACTCTGAATCTCTTTGGTATCTGAAATGTTGTGGTACTTGCTTTCAATTGCCTTTTATTCCACTTTTCCTTCTGACCTTGGCTTTGAATTAGAACGTGACCTATCCTGAGTGTTCTGTGCACCAGCCTTTCCTCGGGGGTGTCTGCTGGATGTCTGTATGGCATCAACCTTTGGCACAGAAAAAAAATATTAACTCTATATTTCATAGTCAGAGTTGATCTACATTCCATTACTTCATTTTTCTTGACTTTCTTTCATATATGTTGACCTTTCAGGTCCTAATATTTGATGCTATTTTGTTTCACAAATTGTTCAAAATGAAATAATTTAATTTTTAAGCCATTGTTTGTAGTCTTCTTGGGGAAAGGTGTATAGTGAAAGTGCTTCTGACCTCTTTAATCTGGTGCTGTATGATGCCAGACAGCTTTATCAGTATCGGTTTATTATTGTCACGGTAACCATTTAACATTTTTTAAATTTTGTTGCGTGCTATTCATCAAATCATACCACCCATAGTATAATCAATCTATAAAGTAAAATAGTGCAAAGAGAACATTTACAAGAGTGCTTAATGTTGTGCTAAAATGACAGAGAGAGTGCAAATATAAAAAACACTCCAATGGCTGTAAAAGGTAGGTTGGGAGATTTACAACATTAGCTAATGAGAGGACCATTTAGTAGTCTGATAACAGCAGGACAGATTTGTGAATATTACCGGGACTGAAGTGTTTGAGTTATAAGACTGGATATGCTTGCACTTTTTCTCCTTGGAGCATAGAGGGCTGAGAGATGACATTATCGAGGTATATCAAATCACAAAGGGCACAATATCACGAGATTTATAAAATCACTAAGGTGAATGATAACTAGAGGGCATAGGTTTAAGGTCAGGGGCAACTCAGAGGGGAGTGCATATATGGAACAAGCTTCCAGAGGAAGGTGTAGATGTGGATACAATTATAACATTTGAGGCATTTTAACAGATCATGGTTAGAAAAGGCTTGGTCACGCAAGGGTTTGGTCATGCAAATGGGACTAGCTCAGTAATACAACTTGGTCAGCACAGAGGAGTTTGACCAAGGAGCCTGTTTCATTGCTATATAATTTAGACTGTAAGTAGGACAAAATATACCATGGGGACATAAGAATCTGAACAATCATGTCTGTGCTACAAACCAGTGGTGATTTACAATCTGCTCTGCATGGCTACTGAAACTCAGACAGTCTCTGGGACATAAAGGAGCTAGGAGGATGGGGAACTTGTAAAACAAGGACCTTCCAGCAGTTAGTACCTAAACCTGCTTCACAGTATGTAACTCAAGGGCAGGGAAAAATGTTCCAAAGATCAAGTGGGAGTAACACTGTTAAATAAAATTGCAGAATTATCTTACATTCTCTTAGAGACATGTGATTAGGCATGAAATCTTCAGAGAAAACTAACAATGCCAGGACAACAGTGGTTGATTTTTGAGGCAAAAAAACAAAAGGGAGATTTCTTCTCAAGTACACATTGGGCTGGTACATTCATCAGCAACCTCATAACATGCTGTCAAACAGGTTTTTCACAAAATCTGCTGGATCCTGATGCAGTTTGGCAGATGCTCTCACTGGTGAATCTGGCACCATGCTGCTTTTACTAGCATTTCTAAGAGGTTACGTGATCAGTCGTCAATCAAGCTGACGATGTCAGAATTAAAGGCACACTCCCCTTCCAAAAAAGTCTCCAGTCAACTCTAGTAATAATTGACGATTGTGATTGAATCACAAGCTTATTAACATTTATCAAAGCTACCTCCTAAAAAGCCAAAAACAAAACCTTTTCATTTTTTAATTCTTTAAGTATTAATGGTCATCACAACTGAATGGAAATTAACTAGATATTAACATCAGAAGAAAATGTGATTGCCTGTCTCTTGGGAGACACTCCTTTTAAAACCTGTTTTCTGTTGTGCGGTTATAACACATTAAGCATAATGCAGGGACACAAAATCTTGAAAATTTCACACTCCATCTGATCTAATGCATCAAATGCAATTTTAAATGCAATTTTAAAACAAAAATAACTTGGAGCAAGATAATCGAGTCAAGAGTGTTTAATTGTCATATGTACAGAAAAAGGAACAATGAAATTATTACTTGCAGCAGTGTAATAGGTCTGTAAACACAGTACTCAAAACATAATACACAAATAAGTTCAATAAATTAAAAAAAAACAATAAAGCAAAAACCTGAGGTCCCTAGTGCAACCAAGACAGTTTGTAATTTGAAGGTTACACAAAAGAGCTGGAGAAACTCAGCGGGTGCAGCAGCATCTATGGAGCGACGGAAATAGGCAACGTTTCGGGCCGAAACCCTTCTGTCTCCTCCCCTTCCTCAGCCCCCCTGCTGTCTCCTCCCATCCCCCAGCCTTCGGGCTACTCCTCCTTTTCCCTTTCTTGTCCCCACCCACCCCTGCCCCCGAACAGTCTGAAGAAGGGTTTCGGCCTGAATCGTTGCCTATTTCCTTCGCTCCATAGATGCTGCTGCACCCGCTGAGGTTCTCCAGCTTTTTTGTGTAACCTTCGATTCTCCAGCATCTGCAGTTCCCTCTTTAAAACAGTTTGTAATTTGAAGTTTGGTTGGTGTTCAAGAACCTGGTGGTTGTTGGGAAGAAGCAATTTGTGAACCAGGAGTTAACGGTTTTCAGACTCCTATACCTTCCTCCTGAAGGCAGGAGTGAAATGAGAGCATTGCCAGGGTGGTGTGGGTCCTTGATGATGTTGGCTTTTATAGACCACTTCAATGGTGGGGAGGTCAGTACCTGTGATGGACCAGGCGGTATCTACAACATTTTGTAATCTCCTACATTCCTGGGCATTCGATTGCCAATTCAGGATGATACAACCAGTCAAGGTGCTCTCCACCGTACAACTGTAGAAGTGGAAACATTGATGGGCTTTCTCTAGGGTTGCATCAATGTGCTGGGAACAGGACAGATCTTCAGAGATGTGCATGCTCAGGAACTTGAAGTTGATGACTCTCTCCACCACCAACCTATCGATGAAGACAGTTTTGTAGATCTTCTGTCTCCTTGTTCAAAAGTCTACAATCAGCTCTATCGTTTTACTGAATTAACTATAATTTGTCCAACAACAGTGGTATCATCAGCATATTTAAGGATGGTGTTGGAACTGGGTCCAGCTACACAGCCATGACTGAGTAGAGTAGGGGACAGCACATAGCATTGAGGTGCTCCTGTAGACTTTACTTTAGACATAGAGCAAGGAAACAAACCCTTCAGCCACTGAGTCTGCACCGACCAACGATCACCCCATGCATGAGCACTATCCTAAACACTGGGGACAATTTTTACAATTATAGGAGCCAATTAACCTAAAAAACCTGTACATCTTTGGAATGTGGGAGAAATCCGGAGCTCCCAGAGAAAACCCACGCAGTTGCAAAAGGATGTGCGGAGACCCAGTTCCCCGAGTTTGGTAACAAGTATGGAGGGGATGATGGTGTTGAACGCCAAACAGTAATCGATGAACCACAGTCTGACTAATGTGCTCTTATTGTCCAATTAGTCCAGTGCAGAGTGGAGAGCCTGTGAGATCCCATATCCCATTGATCTATTGTGGCAGTAGGCAAAATGTTGTGGGTCCAGGTTCTTGTTGAGGTAGGAGTTGATATGCACCATAACCAACCTCTCAAAGCACTTCATCACCATGGATGTTAGTGCCGGAGGACATGGAGGTACATCACCTTGCTCTTCTTGCTATTATTGATGCCCTTTTAGAGTAGGTGGGAGCCTCTAATCTCAGTACAGAGAGGTTGAAGTTATCCAGCTGGTCCACACAGGTGTAAAAAGCATGACCAGGTACACCATCAAGTGCAGACATTTTCCGAAGGTTCACTCTTATGGAGGACCTTTTGAAGGCAGCCTCTGTGACTGAGATTACAATGTCATCAAGAAAGCACAATAGTATTTAACTTAGTACATGTGAAGTGACAAAACTCAGTGCATAACTGTATGTTCAAGAGTTGAAAATTATGCCCATGTGCTGTGGGGAAAATTGAATTGCTTTGAATGTTTCCCTTGAGCTGTTGGGATGGGCAGAGAGGTAACAAGTAAAAACAGTATACTTTCAAGATAGTGCAATTGACTTGCAGCTGACAATGCATCAGGCATGCTATCTGCACAGGGAAATAAGAATTTGTTTTTAGACTGCCAATGACTGATGAGTTGTAAATAATGTGAACATTGTATGCTGCTACTGAAGTATCAAGGGCCCTGGGGAAGAGCTGATTTGAGCAGGGTTTTGCTACATTTATTATAGAATTTGAGGCCCCTTTCCCAGTGCCTTTCCACAATCCACAAAAGGTTCTCATTAGTCTTTATCCGGTTTGCAGCAGAAAATTGTGAAGGAAACCAAATTTTGCATACTGATATCACCGTTAACAGCATGAATAATGTGTGCTACACAAAGATAGACACAACATGCTGGAGTGACTCAGCTGGTCTGGCAGCATTTCTGGAGAAAAAGAATGGGTGATGTTTCAGACCCAAAACGTCACCCATCCTTTTTTCCAGAAATGCTGCCTGACCGGCTGATTTATTCCAGCACTTGCCATTCCTTTCTGCACAAATGTGTGATACACGACAGCATTTCAAAGGGTCTACATTTTAAGAGCCATTTAATTGGAGCATCCTAGCACCAGCCAGCTGTTACCAATATGGATGCCAATACATTCCTTTATTCCCTGTCCAATGGTAGAACTGCTCACCATCAAAACACTAATGATCTGATTGCTTATTGTCAGTCCTTTATTCTACCGCTGGGAGCTGGAATGTCCTTTGCAGCAGTCGGTGGCATTCCCTGCCAATAATTCTGCCTCTGGTGTAATGTTTTGTGCACCTGAATTACAGAATGATGGGAGGCCTTGAGCCAAAGCAGACCTCGAGAAAAAATGGTTTAGTCAAGCATTCAGGGGTCAGCAAGCATGAAGACGAAACTAAATATTTCTGATTCGGAGGCAAGCAAACAGCCTCACTGATCTTGTCACATTCTGATGGTTAACAAGAAAAACGTGGGCAAATTTGGTCTTAACCTCCAGTTGATAGATTGAATGTTCTGGCACAATGACTCAAAGATTGGGACACGGAAATTTATTTGTGTGACATGCATTTTTCATACACTCGGACTAAAGTGTAAGTTCAACTGTTAATCATGACCAGCACTTCTGTGTGGCCACAGTGCACAGTGTATCACCATATGCATGACTGGCCCATGCAGGGAGGCTGCTGGATGTACAACTGTCATGTTTGTTAGTGTGCAGTACATTTTTGGTGTTACTGCACAACATTGCAGGGTGCAAGAGGGATGGCTGGCTCGGAAAAGAAATCCTAATGTTGTGCAAGATAACTGATGTAGCATTTTTTTTACTTTATTTTTTATTTAATTCTGAATGAATGAATGAATGAATGAATGAATGAATACGTTTATTGCCATTGCACAATACTGTGCAACAAAATTCCATTACATCTCCTCTGGTTAAAAAAAATACAAACATGACAACCATTGACACATATGTGTCACTTATTAGTAAAATAATAAATAAGTATATTTTAAAATATTTTAAAATAATTTGGCGGCATTTCTTGGAATTACATTTTGCTTCCCCAGTGTTCTCTGTTGGAATTAAGCTCTTTTATCGCACATGGGTAGAAACTATTTTTTAGTCTTCAGAGACCTGAATCGCCTCCCAGAGGGTAGCAGAGTGAAAAGGTGGTTGGCAGGGTGGGATGTGTCCGGCTGGATATTTGTGGCCCTGCGCAAGCATCGGGCCCTATGTATATCATCCAAGGAGGGCAGTTGAACGTTTGTAATGCTCTGTGCAGTTTTTATAATTCCCTGCAGCTCCCTCCTCTCAGCCACAGTACAGCTAGCAAACCACACCAGGATTCCATAGGAGAGGATACTTTCCACGGCGCATCGGTAGAAGGACAGCAGCAGCGGCAGTGAGACGTTTGCTCTCCGCAGAGACCTCAGGAAATACAGCCGCTGATGTGACTTCTTCACGAGAGTGACGGTGTTCATTTGCCATTTGAGGTCCTGGGAGATGTTTATTCCCAGGAACTTAAAACCAGTGACTCTCTCCACCATGTCTCCTTTGATGTATAAGGGAGCAGGTTCCTCTCTCCTCTTCCCCCTGAAGTCAACAACCAGTTATTTTGTCTTTGATGGGTTGAGTACCAGGTTGTTTTTGGTACACCAGACAGTCAGTTTTTGGACTTCATCCCTGTAGGCAGACTCGTCGTTGTTGTTTATCAGTCCCACCACAGTCGTGTCGTCCGCAAACTTGATGATCCTGTTTGTACTGTGTGTTGGTGTACAGTCGTAAGTGTATATTGTATACAAGATGGGACTCGGCACACAACCTTGTGGCACTCCTGTGCTGAGCGTCAGGACTGGGGAGTAATTGGACCCCATCCTGACAGTCGGTGGGTGGTCTGTTAAAAAGTCCTTAATCCACCTGCATGTGTTTGCATTAACACCCAATCAGCCAGTTTGTCCACCATTCTGCTGGGGATGATGGTATTAAATGCAGAACTAAAATCTACAAATAACATCCTCACATATGAGCCAGGACGCTCCAGATGTGTCAGTGCAGAATGTAGAGCTATGTTGATGGCATCCTCCGTTGACCTATTAGCTCTATATGCAAACTGATGCTGATCCAGGGTGGATGGGAGTGAGGACTTAATGTGGGCCAGGATCAGCCGTTCAAAACACTTCATCACCGTTGAAGTGAGAGCAACAGGTCTATAGTCATTCAAGCTGGTAATGGGTGTTTTTTTGGGTATAGGCACGATGGTAGCGGTCTTAAAGCATTTGGGACAGTGCACGTTGACAGAGAGAGGTTAAAGATGTCGCTAAAAACCTCCGCTAACTGGTCTGCACAGTCCCGCAATACTTTCCCTGGGATGCCATCTGGGCAGCAGCCTTCCTGGGGTTGACCCTGCGGAGTGTTCTTCTGACGTCCTCCGTACTCACAGTGAGTGGCACAGTGAGTGCCAGGTCGTCAGTGCTGGGTGCGGCTGCAGGTGCAGGCTCCGCCTCATTCAGCTCAAAACGGGCGAAAAAGTGGTTGAGCTCTCAGCTCAGCTAGCTACTGATGATACACCCCCCCCCCCCCCCCCCCCCCCCCCCCCCCTTGCCCTTGTAGTTTGTGAGTCTTTATTTTGAACAGAATAAAAGAATAAAAAGCAAGTGTGAAACAGCATACAAAAAACAAAACAAGAATATTTATAAAGTGTCATAAACAACATCTATAAATAAATGAAATCGTATGTGTCCGAAAAGGAGCAGGAAGAAGCCAAAGCTTATTAATTCCCACCCCTTATTCAACTGCTTATAATTATCTTATACAAATTTAACAGCTATATGTACACCATATGTATACCAGCAGCTATATGTACACCTAATTATTTACATTTATACACTAATCAAATATATACAAAGCCATACATGTGAGTGCATTGATGTGGGATAGGGAGAGTGTAGCATTTCTGGAGTTTGCAGAATCATCTCAGTGCTTTATGTTTGATGGTCTTCTAGGCCTCATCTGAACCAGCAAAAATTCAAAATCTTAAGCCAGTCTCTTTGTATCAGTTTCAAAGGTCATTCTTCATGAGCATTCCGTTGCACTGTTCAAGAGATGGTATCACTATATCTTTGCTTTGCCATCCGCAACAAATCTAGGATCCTAATTTGAGCATACCAGGGGGATGACTTTGACGAGTAAACCTTGAACAAGAAGGATTGAGGTGTGTTGCAGCAGGTGAGGAAATTGTAAGCCTGGCACAGTGTTTTGATAGTTGGAAGTTGAATTTGTCCGACAAGGAGTACAGGATTTGGAGTTGATAACTTACCACCGCTTTTACAAGTACAAATTAAGGTGGGCAATAAATGTTGATCTTGCCAGCGATGCCTGCACTGAGTGACTGGAAGTAAAATTATAACTTTGCCAAGACTAAAAAAAGCTTCCCACTCATTGCTTTCTGAAAATGATCCCTTAGTTGCAGGTTAGTAAATTTGGAAATTATGTTACTAAAAGTCTGATCTTGACAACTTCCTGTTGTTCTGTATATTGATTTGAGACAAAACGCTGTCACTTATGGCTGTGATTTTTGGCCATCTTACTCAGAGTCCCCTTTTGCTGTGCAGGACAAGAGGATTTTTCCCATCGATGAAAAATAAAAGAGTTATTAGTGTTTAAAAAATGTTGAGATTCTCTCTCCTAAAGGCCACGCCCCTTCCGGAGGGACTATAAAACCCATAAGTATTGAGTGCCTCAGTCAGTCTCTGCAAGATGGGGGAAGTGGGAGGGTCACGTCTCTCAATCTGAGCTGTGAATAATACTGAACACATGCCCACTAAACTATGAGTGTGGTTTTACTGACCTTGAGTGCCCTTAATGTGGTTTAAAAATGAAAATGTGGTTGGTTTGAAATAAAGCACAGCAAATGGTTGATGGTGGTTGAGGTTTGAACTAAAGCACGATTAAAAGTCTAAACTTGACAACTTCCTGTTTGCACTGTATAGGCCTTTGCCAGCATCAATCCATGCAAAGCTGCAGGGCCGGACAACATTCCTGGATGCGTTTAAAGAGACTGTGCCGAGCAACTGAAAGATGTCTTCACAGACATTTTTAACATCTCACTCAGCCAGGCAGTAGTGCCCAACTGTCTTAAGAGTGCCACCATCGGCCCTGCCCCGAAGAAACCAAACCCAGCCTGCCATAATGACATAATGACCAGTGGCTCTAACACCCATAGTAATGAAGTGTTTCGAGCGACTGGTTATGCAGCATATCAAAAATAGTCTACCTGCCGACCTAGACCCACTGCAGTTCGTCTACAGAGCCAACCGATCCACAGAGGATGCAGTCTCAACAATACTGAACCTCGTACTGTCACACCTTGATCGGAAAAATACTTATGCCAGCATCCTCTTCATAGACTTCAGCTCTGCTTTTAACACAATCATTCGACAGCAGCTATTGGGGGTTGATGCTGGCACATGTAACTGGGTCCTGAACTTTCTATCGCAACGGCAGCAGACAGTCAGGGTGGGCAATAGGACATCAAAAACCATAGCCGTGAGCACTGGCTCGCCCAAAGGCTGTGTCCTAAGCCCCCTGCTGTTTAGTCTGCTTACACACGACTGTACTGCTAGACTCAAAAACAACTTCATCAACAAGTTCGCCGATGACACAACAGTGGTGGGTCTCATCAGTGACAATGATGAGTTGGCGTACAGGATGGAGGTGGAGCTACTCACAGGATGTTTCAAATCCTACAACCTCATTCTCAACGTGGGAAAAACTAAGGAGTTGGTGGTTGACTTCAGGAGGGCGGGAAAACAACATCATACACCTCTGCACATCGATGGAGCTGATGTGGAAAGGGTCAGCAGCGTGAAGTTCCTAGGACTCCACTTGTCAGATGACCTGACGTCCACGACCAACACCACAGCACTGGTCAAGAGAGCCCAGCAGCGACTACACCCTCTCCGAAGACTACGGAAAGCAGGTCTCCCCACTACACACCTACGAACTTTTTATAGGGGGACAATCGAGAGCACATTAACCTACGACATCACTTCCTGGTTCGGGAGCTGCAAGGCGTACGAACGGCACCAACTAGGCAGGATTGTGAAGACCGCCGGCAGGATTATTGGTGCTCCACTCCCTTTCCTGCTGGATATATACAGGAAGAGATGTATCAGCAGAGCCATCTCCATCATCAAAGACCCCTACCACCTATCGCATCACATATTCTCCATCCTACCATCTGGGAAGAGGTACAGGAACATTAGCTGCAAAACCAGCAGGATGCTCCTCAGCTTCTTCCCGCAGGATATAAGACTGATAAATGGACTTTGCCCCCTGCCAAAGTATCGCACACCAACCACCAACGTGGACACACTGCAGCAGAGCCACTGTCGTGCCGCTGCCGATCGGAATGCCTGGTGATGTTTAGTAGAGAGTAGAGTGTTTAATTTGTTCATGATATATGTATTTTTATTTCTATTTATTTTTTACTGCACACTGAATGGACACTGGTTGAGCAACATTTTTTTGTTTCCTCTGAGTATGTGAATACTCAGGAAAGTGACAATAAAGATATACTATACTATACTATACTATACTATACTATACTATACTATACTATACTATACTATACTCTATTGATTTTAGATAGGCCTTGCACCCTGCTTGAAGTGGTATGAAACTACACTTGAATTTGGTGGCCTTGCACCCTGCTTGAAGTGGTAGGAAACTGCACTTGAATTTGGTGGCCTTGCACCCAGCTTAAAGTGGTGAGACACTGCACTTGAATTTGGTGGCCTTGAACACTGCTTGAAGTGGTAGGAAACTGTGCTTGAATTTGGTGGCCTTGCACCCTGCTTGAAGTGGTAGGAAACTGCAGCTGAATTTGGTGGCCTTGCACTCTGCTTGAAGTGGAATTTCAAGGAATAGCCGTGAATCAACTGCCAGCCCACCAGCCATGAGTGAGCTGCCAGCACATCAGGCTTGAGTGACTGAGCTGCCACCCCAAGAATCCATTTGGCCCACAATGTCCATACTAGCCCCCTGGAAACCTGTTACTTCAGCCCACAACACCCATACTTGCGCTCCAGAAAGCCCCCCTCCACTGGCCACCAAGATTAGAACTGGTGAAGAGGTGGAATATTGCGTTGGGGGACCAGCCCTCCCATGTGGACATGGGAACCAACAGGTCCCACTTAGTCTAGTAAATATTAATTTTGAGTCAGCACAAATAGGAAACAAGTGTTGGGCATTAACCTCAGAGTTACAGGCAACCCCACAATTTTCCATGCAAACGGAAAATGCTGTAGGAACTCAGCGGGTCAGGCGGCATCTGTGCGACAAAAAGGCAACATTTAACGACTGAAACCCTTGGTCAAAATTGGGAACGGAAGAGATGCAAGTTAGGTTTCAATAGATGAAAAAGTAGTGGAGAAATGTACAGGACAAAGTGTTCTTGAATTTGCTTAATTGGGCCATGGTCTTGTTCTTGCATATGGCATGCACAGCCTAAAGTTGTAGGTCAGGGGTAGACATCCAGGCCAGGACAGCATCAGTTACTGGGTGGATGACTTTGATGCCTCCAGGGAAAAGCCTCAGTGAGCAGTCATTCACGATGTGTGAGATGCAGGGCTAACCGTCATCCCCCACTTATGCAGGTGATGTGCTGTTCTTGCACACACAAATAGGGTCATGGTGATTAGAAGGAAAACAAATTCAGAAACAAGTGAAATTGGAAAATACCCATAATTACAAATATTGCTATGATGTCATTTTAAAAGTAACTAATTAAATTCACCAATGTAAAAAGCACGTTTCTTGCCACTGAAATGGCTTGAAATGTTGTTGCTACATATGTCAGTAAATTCTCCAAGTTATTATCACGAATCAATATTCCATTTGGTTTTGTATTCCTCCCTGTTTAATTACCCTACATGCTCAGTTTGTTCTTATTCCTGCATGTTCAGTATAGAATTAAAAATGGGGGCTTTCTACTAATAGTGCTTGCGTTGGCTTAAAAAAAAATGTATTGAATTATCCCCATTTCCCTGAGCTCTGCAACCATTTTTATTGTCTAGTTTATCATTGACAGTAGTGATTAGCAAAGGTGTAACTTGACACTAATGGCAAGGGTGAAGAAGGCATGCTAATTGCTCACTGAAAGGTTGGATCTGCCTGAAATAGTCAGAATTAATGAAGATGAGGCTTCGGGTCGAGACCTGTTTTTAGACTGATCCGTCTTCAGTCTGAAGAAGGTTCACAAAGTCTAGCTTTGAGATAAGCCCACAAGTTTTAAACAAGAGTGCAAATATTCAACAAATTGGTAGAATACCAGCGGATTCAGGAACAGCCTCTTGCCTGCTGCTATCAGATTACTGACCACTCATAAGAGAGGGTGTAGTCCCAACCTACCCCATGAAGGACCTTGAATGTTTTCCTGTGTAATTGTAATGCTGTAACAATATATGCTACACTTTGCTTATTTTTCTCTTTGCACGATCTGTAGTGCTTGCGTACGGCTTGATTGTACTCATACACCAATATTTGGCAAGATAGCACAACCTAACTTTTCACTGTACAAATGACAATAACAGATTCAGATTCAATCTTTATTGTCATTATGCAGCATACAGTACAGAGACAACGAAATGCAGTTAGCATCTCACCCAGAAGAGCAAACATAGAATAATGGAACAGTAATATATATATATGTACAAACAGTAGCAGTAGTGCAATTTCTCTGGGGGAGGGAGTGTCCTGGGGGGGGGGTTGGGGAGGGGGGGGGGGGGGGGGGGGGGGGGGGGGGGGGGGGGGGGGGGAGGGGGAGGTGGGGGGGGGGAGGGAGAGGGGGTGACTGGCAATCACCAAGATGCAGAGTTAAGTAGTGTAACAGCCACAGGGAAGAAGCTGTTCCTGAACCTGCTCGTCTGGCAACGGGGAGACCTGTAGCGCCTACCGAATGGGAGGAGGGTAAACCGTCTGTGGCTGGGGTGAGAGCAGTCCTTGACGATGTTGCGCGCCCTTTGCAGACATCACTTGCTTTGGACAGACTCAATGGAGGGGAGCGAGGAACCGGTGATGCGTTGGGCAGTTTTCACCACCCTCTGCAGTGCTTTCCGGACGGAGACAGAGCAGTTGCCATACCATACTGTGATACAGTTGGTAAGGATGCTCTCGATGGTGCAGCGGTAGAAGTTCACCAGGATCTGAGGAGACAGATGGACCTTCTTCAGTCTCCTCAGGAAGAAGAGACGCTGGTGAGCCTTCTTGACCAGTGTTGAGGTATTGTGGGTCCAAGAGAGGTCATCAGAGATGTTGACCCCTGAAACCTGAAGCTGGAAATACGTTCCACCTCCGTCCCGTTAATATGGATTGGTATTGGTTAACAAACCAATACCAATGTTAGATAGACACAAAATTCTGGAGTAACTCAACGGGCCAGGCAGCATCTCTGGAGAGAAGGAGTGGGTGACGTTTCAGGTCGAGACCTTTCCTCAGGGTCTCAACCAGAAAGGTAACCTATTCCTTCTATCCATAGATGCTGCCTGTCCTGCAGACTTACTCCAGAAATTTGTGTCTATTTTGAATAGAGGGCCATGGTGGAAGGTTACCCACTTCATCATATCTGGTGTGGTCTTTATTCTTTATTGTTAAATACATTTATTTATTTGGGGTAGAAATGTTGTCATTAGTTGGTAGCACAAGCCTTCAATAGAAAAATATGTATAGTATACACCACTTCCAACACTATTAAAGTCAAATTTTTGAAGCAGTGAACAGTGTACAATGTTCTATTCATTTTTGTCCTTGTATGTACCTTTTAGGTTGGCCATCATTTTCAGAAAGACATCGGTATCCAGATAATCTTTTGAACTTTTGATGCATTTTCTTTGTGAAACCCTCGGGTATGTTTGAAATTGGTGAAGTGACTATGATATTAGCTTATATGGAAAATAATGTGTTCCAGCTAATCATGTTCCTGAGTTAATATCACAAATGTTTAAAAGCAAGAATACATTAGCAATCCACAAATTTGCTTAATTTAGAATGGGATGAACATTGTCGAAATTAAAGATGAATCAATGTGCAGTGAATGCCCCATGAGAATTATTTCTGTGTTGCAGGAGGTGCAGATGAAAGTGAATTCTGTGAAATCCTGTATCGTTCTCAACATGTTAAAGGGTACCCTTGGAATTATTTGCTGTCAGGTTTCATACTGTCAATGGCATGGCAACATGTGACTGAGGTAATGAACCTTCACACAGTGTAGCAAAATGGTATAGGAATTGTACTGTCAACACCAATGATGCTTTGTATATAATGATGTATATTTTGAAAGGACCGTTTGTCTTTTGGGAATAAGCTTTCTATTCCTTTCTGCACAAGCCTATTGGGTAGAATTTTATTTCCCAGAGGTGTTAAGACTGGTTGCCAAAGATATTTACCCAAGATAAGTTCCTGTGATCATCCCTTCATTTTTTCCCTTCCTGAAGGCATTGGCACAGGTTGCACCAGACTTCAATTGTGAGCAGCCATTTGATTTCTTGACCTCGGTGGAATGTTCAGGTTATTCAGTTGTTTTGTAACTTGTCCAACTAACAAGGATTTATGAATTATTAATTTTAATGTTGCAACAGAAGGAGAAAAAATATAATGGACCAAGTGGCCTAATAATATGCTGTATGATTTTTGTATCTAACTCTATTCTCTCCAAGCTGTCTATGGATGCATTCTGTCAACAATGCCCAAAAGGTACCAGAAGACAGAAACTTTATGTTTCTATTTGCTGAATCAGGAGTGAATGTAAAACCTTTATAAGGCAGCTAGTATGCATGAGCAGAAGATTACTCCAGTTTGACTTTGGAAATACAAAAAATATGACTATCATTCCTTACCGCAAACTTTTACTTGGCTGTTCTCTTACATAGAGGAAGAATCAAATCTCCAACTATTGGTACCCAGCCATTCATAACTCAACTTAGTAAGCTATCAGGTGCACTCATAGGCTGGAGAAGAATGGAATAGGACCTGTCCACCACAGGCAGCGGACCCACAGACAATGATCAAGAATGCAGGCACTCACTTAATATTGTTTAAACTGCTTACAAGGTTGGTAATATTTTTAAAAATCACACACCCACACCCACACATTGCAGAACCAAAAGGTAGAGATAAGAAATCTCAAACTTGTCATTTTTCTATTTGCTGAAACAGCAGTGAAGTGCATGGAAGGCTGCTCTGCTCTAGATCACATGGGATCCAGGGAGAACTAGCCGACTGGATAAAGCATTGGCTTCATTTATAGGAGGTAGAGGATGATGGTGGAAGGCTGTTTTTCAGAAAGGAGGCTTCTGACCAGTGCTGTGCCTTACAGATCGGTGCTGGGCCCATGCATTTTTGTGGTAGGATTAAAGGCGTAGACTATTTTCTAAATGAAGAGAGCATTAAAAAATCTGAGGTGAGAAGGGACCTGTGAATGCTGGTACAGAATTCCCAAAAGTTAATTAGCAAGTTGAATTGGTAACAAGGATGGCAAATGCAATGTTAGCATTTATTTTGAGAGGTCTAGAATATAAAAACAGGGATGTAATGCTGAGGCTTTATAAGTCACTGATTAAATCATGTTGGGGGTATTATGGACAGTTTTAGGCCCCAGATCTAAGGAGGGATGTGCTGATGTTGGAGAAGGTCCAAAGGTTTACAAGAATGATCTCGGGGATGATCGGGTATAACGTATTATGAAAAACGTAACATACATAGAAACATAGAAACATAGAAATTAGGTGCAGGAGTAGGCCATTCGGCCCTTCGAGCATCCACCGCCATTCAATATGATCATGGTTGATCATCCAACTCAGTATCCCGTACCTGCCTTCTCTCCATACCCTCTGATCCCCTCAGCCACAAGGGCCACATCTAACTCCCTCTTAAATATAGCCAATGAACTGTCCTCGACTACCCTCTGTGGAAGAGAGTTCCAGAGATTCACCACTCTCTGTGTGAAAAAAAGTTCTTCTCATCTCGGTTTTAAAGGATTTCCCCCTTATCCTTAAGCTGTGACCCCTTGTCCTGGACTTCCCCAACATCGGGAACAATCTTCCTGCATCTAGCCTGTCCAACCCCTTAAGAATTTTGAAAGTTTCTATAAGATCCCCTCTCAATCTCCTAAATTCTAGAGAGTATAAACCAAGTCTATCCAGTCTTTCTTCATAAGACAGTCCTGACATCCCAGGAATCAGTCTGGTGAACCTTCTCTGCACTCCCTCTATGGCAATAATGTCCTTCCTCAGATTTGGAGACCAAAACTGTACGCAAGATCCTGTACAACTGCAGTAGAACCTCCCTGCTCCTATACTCAAATCCTTTTGCTGTGAAAGCTAACATACCATTCGCTTTCTTCACTGCCTGCTGCACCTGCATGCCTACTTTCAATGACTGGTGTACCATGACACCCAGGTCTCGCTGCATCTCCCCTTTTCCTAGTCGGCCACCATTTAGATAATAGTCTGCTTTCCTGTTTTTGCCACCAAAATGGATAACCTCACATTTATTGTGTTTATACGTGTTTTCATTGACAGATTCTTGCTTAATAAAGATGTCAAAGGTTATAGGCAGAAGGCTGGGGAATGGGGTTGATATGGATAGATAGATCAGCCATGATTGAATAGACTCTGGGCTGAATGGCCTAATGCTGGTCATATGACTTATGAAGGTATGCAAAGAATGAGGGGATATGGATCACGTGTAGATATAAGATAAATATAGTTTATTTTGGCATTGGGTTTGGTGCAGACACTGGGACAAGGGGCCTATTCCTGTGCTACACTTTTCTATTTTCCATGAATCGAGCACACTGTTAGTAACTAAATGAAGATGAATAAAATCAAAAGTAATTATAAGAACCTAATTACTCCTTTCACTGTTATAAATGGTTGTACTGTGATGAATCAATGGAAAATTCCCTTTACTTGTGGGAAGATAATGTCAGATTCTTAATAGATTCTTCAGTTCACTCTTTAATACTGTATTCTGTATTACTTTAATGTATTTACTGTTTACTGTATTCTGATAGCAGCTCTCCTAGTGGGAATCCAGGTTACTATGCCCGTCTTTGAAATTCCTTTCATAACCCTCCTCACTTCTCTATCTCTGCCTGAAACCTAATTAATTGAACAAGCTTCGGTCCTAATAACCCATTTCAGTGACACATGCTTTGGAATGTGGCACCAAAGCTTGGTGTCACATTCTGGTTGATAGAAGTTTTATTAGGACATCATGATGGTATTTTATTTTTCTGAAATGTTTCTAACATCGTGTATTAATGTGCATCACTGGGCAGTGACTAAAATTCTGGAATATCGTGAGGTGGGCCTGCATTTGCTCCCAATTGTTTTTGGGATTCCTGGAATTGCAGACCATTGGTAAATGATATCACCAGAGTTCATACTTTTTGCCACTAAAATTTTGATGTACGGATAGAAAGTCTGAATAATGACGGAGTCAATTAAAATATACAAAGAGTGGAAAGAAGGATATGAAGTAAGGATAAGAGATGGTTTTGTTTAATCTATGTGGTCTGAAGAAGGGTTTTGGCCCGAAACGTTACCTATTTCCTTCGCTCCATAGATGCTGCTGCACCCGCTGAGTTTCTCCAGCATTTTTGTGTACCTTCGATTTTCCAGCATCTGCAGTTCCTTTTTGAACACTATAATCAATGATTGTTCCTTTCCATGTGCTAATTATTTCCTACGTAACATTTGGTTTATTTTCTCCCTCATATGCACTATCTAGTAGCATTCATTTTTTCGGTCATGATTGATTATGAAGGGATTTCAATTGTACAACATACTGAAATCCCTTCATAATCATTAAATATTTCCTAACTTGTTGTTCTGCCTGGTTTAAAATATGTTTACCATGATTTTGTTGCAGACATTTTATATGTTGATGAATAATTGAAGGTTTCAAAAACTAACATCTACTCTACTTTTCCAGGTGTACACTGACCCTATCCCCGAACTCTACCTCCACTACACTGACGACTGCATTGGTGCTACTTACTGACTTCATAAACTTCATGGTTAATTTCCATCCTGCACTCAAATTCACTTGGACCTTCTCTGACATCTCCCTACCATTTCAAGATCTCACTGTCTCCATCACAGGAGACAGACTATTGACCAGCATCTATTACAAACCCACTGACTCCCATAGCTATCTAAATTACACTTCTTCCAACCCTGCTTCCTGTAAAGACTATCCTCTACTCCCAATTCCTCCGTCTACACTGCATCTGTGCCCAGGATGAGGTTTTCCATACCAGGTCATCGGAGATGTCCTCATTCTTTAGGAAACGGGGTTCCCCTCTTTCATTATTTCTGAAGCTCTCACTAGGGTCTCCTTGATATCCTGCAGCTCCGCTCTTTCACCCCCTCCCCCCATTCGTAACAAGGACAGTGTTCCCCATGTCATCATCTTTTACCCCATCAGCCGTCGCATGCAGCAAATAATCCTCCAACATTTTTGCCACCTCCAATGGGATCCCACTACTGGCCACATCTTCCACATCTCCACCCCTTTCTGCTTTCTGCAGAGACCGTTCCCATCCACAACTCCCTGGCAAACTCGTCCTTTCCCACCCAAACCACCCCCTCCCCAAGTACTTTCCCCTGCACCCACAGGAGATGCAACACCTGTCCATTTACCTCCCCCCTCGGCTCCATCCAAGGAGCCTGATAGTCTTTTCAGGTGAGGCAGAGGTTCACTTGCACCTCCTCCAACCTCCTCTACTGTATCCGCTGTTCCAGGTGTCAACTCTTATACATCAGCGAGACCAATCGCAGGATCGGTGATTGTTTTGCTGAACACCTCGGCTCAGTCCTCCTTAACCTACCTGATCTCTCGGTTGCTCAGCACTATAACTCCCCCTCCCGTTCTGAATCTGACTTTTCTGTCCTGGGCTTCCTCCATTGTCAGAGTGAGGCCCAGCACAAATTGGAGGATCAGCTGCTCATATTTTGCTTCGGTAACTTACACCCCAGCGGTATGAACATTGACTTCTCTAACTTCAAATAGCCCTTCCTTTCCCTCCCTCTCCATCCCCTCCCCCTTCCCAGTTCTTACACCAGTCTTACTGTCTCTGACGACATTCTATCTCCGCTTTGCCCAGTCCCCTGACATCAGTCTGAAGAAGGGTCTCAACCTGCAACGTCATTTATTTCTTCTCTCCAGAGATGCTGCCTGACCCACTGAATTACTCCAGCATTTTGTGTCTTATTCCTACTCTAGCTCATTTGCCTCTGCTTAGTTTTCTTGGCATCTTAACATACAGTATAATTAATCAAATTAATATATAGGTAGGACCTGCAGATGCTGGATTAAACCAAGGATAGACACAACTCAGAATTTTGTGTCTATCTTCAAACTAGTATATAATCATGTCCTACATTATTCATTGTAGTTTTGAGCTTAACTAAGGACAGAAAGTAAAGAAATTAAAATAATCTTTGGATGTTCCTCTACTGAATACAACTGCCTCCAGTGGCTTGGTTTGGCACTCTCATCTGAATGGTACTCATGATTCTGGTTTAAGGCTCAATTCAGGCTGTCAAGCACTGCATTGGAGGAGAACTGCACTATCCAACAAGGATTCTTTCAATGTCAAAGTCAAAGTAGTCAAAGTAGCCTTGCAGTCCTATATATTGTAAAAATGACAAAAACACACAATAAACACAAATTAACATCCACCACAGTGAGTTCACCAGGCACCTCCTCGCTGTGATGGAAGGCAAAAGTCTTAAGTCTTTGTCTCTTCCCTTCTTATTCTCCCTCTGCGCCGAGGCGATCCAGGCTTCGGATGTTGTGACCCCGCCGGGTGATGGTAAGTAATGTCAGTCCCGCGGCTGAATCCAATCTCCGCGAACAGGCCGGTTCAACTCCGCGGCCCGGGGTGGTCGAAGCCGCCGAAGCTGCCACCCTCCAATCCAGCGTACTCAGCTGTTGGTGCGGGAGCTCCGGAAAACAGGTCACCAACCTGTGGCCTGCGAGCTCCCGACGATGTCGTCCACCGGACCCGCGGCCGAATCCACCAGGTCCACGGCAAATCCTACGAGGTCGGGTCGCCACTGCGTCTGCCCACTCCGAGGTTGGGTCACCGTTGCCGCTGCCCACTCCGAGGTTAGGTCGCTGCCGCTGCCCCAGCTCCGAGGCCACCAGCTCATACATGACAATTTCCCTAAGGGACATGTAATAAACCCGTGGCAATTCCAAACAATTATACCACATTTATAAGCACTTCAAAACTAACATTATCTGGTTATTGTTGCTTGAGTGTTTGGTGTGCACAATACAATGTGTTCTACATTACAACACTGTCCATGTTTGAAACGTACATGATTAGTTTTTAAATGTTGTGTGATATGGCAGAGGTTACACAAGTGCAAGTCTTTTTGGAATGATGCCATTGTTCATCTAATGATGAATTTCAATCCTAGAAAGGTGAGGCCAACAACATTGGCCAATTTCAGGTGCATTAGTGGGCCCGTTCAGCCAGTTGCTTGTCCTTCCGAGGGGCTCACTGAAAAGAGGATATTCTAGATGAATATGGGTTAACTTGTGTTCAGAAATGGAAAAAGTAAAATCGTATGGTTTTAGAAGCTTCCATTGAGGTGTAAGAGCAAATAATCAAGAAAAAACAAAGCCTAAACTCTGCTCAATTAAGATTTATTCCTAGGATTCAGATTGGCCAATACTCTTTAGATTTAAGAACAGGGAGGATGGGGAGACTGGGGGGTGGTAGGCCGATGAGGACGACTTTTGTTTAAACCAAGAAGATTCTGATCAGTGTTTAAGAAGGAACTGCAGATGCTGGAGAATCGAAGGTACACAAAAAAAGCTGGAGAAACTCAGCGGGTGCAGCAGCATCTATGGAGCGAAGGAAATAGGCAACGTTTCGGGCCGAAGGGTTTCGGCCCGAAACGTTGCCTATTTCCTTCGCTCCATAGATGCTGCTGCACCCGCTGAGTTTCTCCAGCTTTTTTTGTGTACCTAAGATTATGATCAGGATTGACAGGTTCAATGTTAACTGGCTCCTTCCTTGGGCTTGAGATTCTAGATCCAGGAATTGGTCTTGGGATAAGGAACAATTAGTCAGGATACATCTTAGAGATCTGTAATTCTTTGAGCTTTTCTATCGTGAGAGCTGAGAATCTGCCTTGCCCTTAAGCAGGTAATTTGACCTTGTTATCTTCAAAAATCTGTATAAATTTAAGCTTGAGATTGAAATTAGATTAAAACTAACATGATGGTCTTTCATCGGAATGAAATGTGACTTGTATCATTAATTAACCATCAAACATTACTGCCTAATGATTGACTAGTTGATTTCTAGATTTGCTATAGATTTCTTCCTATCATTTTTCTCCTTTTAATTCCTTTCACTGGCAACCATCATATGTCATCCTCTGCCAGGATCTCATCTGTTCACTGAAATAAATGATTTCATATGATAAATGAATACATGCCATAAGTTGCATTGCCTTCTGTTTCCTTCTAAGGAATATTTTTAATAAATAAAAGGAATGAAGATGTCTGAGAATGTATCTCAATGCAACGTATATTTAATGAAATGTTGACTAATGAAATGTTGATTTTCAATGAAGTTAATGAAAGCAGAACTAGACAGTGGAATAGCAGTATATCATGCAGTTTAATTTTGGAGGGAAACAAGCTCTTTGTTTGTTATTGTTCTTTTGACATTCAATGAATACACGGTTATGCATGAAATAAGAATGGTTCAGTTGCTTGGATGAACAAGCAAGTTGATTCAATATTTGGCAAGAGTGCTTATGAACCTCGATAGCAGGGAAGAAGCACATAAAAGGAAAAGTGCTGCATTTTCTGGTGCTTAAAACACAAGGAATGGCAGCAAGACTGGCCATCGGGTAGGAAAGAACTGCAGATGCCAATTTAAATCAAGGATAGACACAAAATGTTGTAGTGACTCAGCAAGACAGGCAGCATCTCTGGAGAGAAGGAATGGGTGATGTTTCAGGTCGAGGCACCCTTCTCCACCAGAAATGTCTACTCTGGCCATCTGGTATCTCTAGTTTGCATTAGGAAGTCTCCATTGTTTCACAGGGAGAAACAATATAAGGATAAAGAAACAAAGCTTTACTTCTGTAGCCTTGTTTGTGGCTTTGGAAACACAGAACATAGAACAGTCCAGCACTAGAACAGGCTCTTTGGCCCACAATCTCTCTGGCTCTGTCTCAACTGGAAGGACTTCTCCAGAGATGCTGCCTGACCTGCTGAGTTACCCCAGCACTTTGTGTCTTTTCTTTCTATTCCAGCATCTGCAGTTTCTTTTTTCATAATTGGGAAGATGTTGGGAGGGGCAGATGATGCCTCACCTCACAACATTAAGTCTATAAAACCATTAACCCTAATGTTTTCAGTACAGCCAAGCAGTTCCATTGTAATTCCTCAGAAAATAAAACTATAATATGTCAGCATAGAGAAAGATCTTGGCACAGTCTGCTGAATGGCAAATCCCATTGCCTGATGTGTGTTCAATGCTAATGATTCCTCATAACTGAAGTAATCCTACCTGCTTTTCTTTGATACTCAGTTGCAATAACATTGTTAATTGTATCCCAGTCAACATCCTAGGTATGATCATTGATAAGAAATTAACCTTGCCAATCCAATAAATAAGTGTGTAAAAAATAAGTCAGAGGTTGAACATTGTGTAGCAAGTACTTCGACTCTCTACTCCCCAAAGCCAAAGGAATCTCTACTTACCCTACTATAGTTAGAAGATCAGGCTCGCCCATCGCGGACCGTGGATGAAGGACCCACCCAGAGGCCTGGCTCGCCCATTAAAGACTCATTCAGTGTGGACCCGCTCGAAGACCTGGCTCACCCGCCATGGACCAAGGACAGAGGGCCCACCCTGAGGCTTGGCTTGCCCGGCGAGGATCGAGCACTCGCTCATCGCGAACCCACTCAGAAGACCTGGCTCGCCTGTCCAGAGTGGATGGAGTCAGACGGAGGGCCAGAAAGTGGGCCGCAACGGGAGGGAGTGCGCGGCCATGATGGTGTAGTGGGCCGCTGGAGGCCCTGCAACAACCTGGGGCTCGGCTTGTCAAGTTGCTGCTCCAAGAGGCCGGGAGCGTGGACTGGACACAGCAGTGGAGGATACCACAGCTATGCTGGGACAGGCTGACCCTGCAGTGCAGCTTGGTCAATGGGCCTTCATGGTCAGGTCAATAACCCTGCATTTACAGGAACTGGGACTTAAATGGCACCAAATCTGGTGACTCTGTATACTGTCTCAGTGTACATTTGTACTGCATCCAAGATGCTTATCTAAGATGTATCTGAGTGCTCATGTATAGTGATACATGAACTGGATACAAACATGAATTTCACTGTACCTCGGTATATGTGACAAATAAAGTACCATTGGACCCCTTCTCTCAGCTACTAAAACTATGGGACCGCAAAGGGTTGAGAGAGGCTCGAGGAAGCGGCTTGCTGCCATTTATCTGGGTCAGATGCAAATGGACAATATATTTCCCTTGCCAACGTGCTAAGAACTCAAAGGAATTGAAGGATATATGCAATGTTGGTTTTTTGAATACATGTCTGCTCATTCGAAGGATATGTATCAGATTTTTCAATTAATAATTTGCCAGATCTAAAGAGAGGCTTGACAGATCGAGAAACTCAACCTTCACTCGTATCCTTCAGTTGTCTACTATTTTCAACTTGTCTGTAACCACTCAGTACATGCTTGTCATTGCTTACATTCAAGCTGAGGTTTTGTTGAAGTTTCTAACTAGATGATGGGAAAACTGACAGGTTTTGACATGTACTGTGGATCCTCATTTTCTCTACTTGGGTAACAATTTGGTTGATAGGATGAAATGGGATGTGTGGAATACAAATACTGTGGTGGAGTGACCACAAAAAATATTCCATTAAAAATGAATTTAAAAAAAACATTATTATCGGATATTTAATATTAAACATAATAATTTCAGCTGTATGTTTAAAATATCACATATTACTATCTTGGCTGTTTATAGCACAAGCATTCTCCCAAAGGCTAAGCAAAGTAACCATTTTGATTCCCTTGCATGTCAGTTTAAAAAAAGAGTTGGTCATCAGAATTGTCCTTGTAAACATTGAAGGACTTGCACACAAT